>NC_048581.1:19143992-19218992 GCF_013265735.2 Oncorhynchus mykiss | reverse complement strand
CAGTCAGCTGGTGTTGGACCTCACCAATCAAGCTGACACCAGCACTGCTTCAAAAGAAAGAATTCCAATAAACAAAATCATGAACCAATCAAAGGAATCATACTTACAATACTGGAAAAACGAAACAAAATCCCAAAGCCGACTAAATTGCTATCTGACCCTAAACAGAGAATATGAATTGGCTGATTATCTCTACTCTGTCAGAGATACGAAGCAGAGACAGATCCTTACCAAGTACAGGCTGAGTGACCACCGATTGGCAATAGAAACCGGCAGACATAAAAAGACATGGCTACCCAAAGAGGAGCGTGTATGTGGTCACTGCATGACAGGGGAGGTAGAGACAGAGATGCACTTTCTCCTTTACTGTGATAAATATTCCTCACAAAGAGATTCATTATTCACAGAAATGACTACATATATTCCACATTTTTACAAATTGAACCCAGAGGAAAAACTAAGAATACTCATGGGCGAAGGAGCAATGGCTCCTCTTGCAGCCAAATATGTATTTTCCTGCCATAGCCTGAGGGACACTGAATAATAACATCTGCATAGTAAACAGTAACTTACTTATTATTACTATTATTGTTATTACTATAATTATTAATGTTTACTGTAGACTGTTACCATTTTATTGTATTTATTTTTGTATTATTATTTACTACCATTTTATATTATTATTTGCTATCATTTACAATTTTGTTACAATGTATATTGTATACATTGTTGCTTTGGCAATATTGACACAATGTTTTTCATGCCAATAAAGCAGCTTGAATTTGAATTTGAGAGAGAGTGAGAGAGAGAGAGAGAGAGAGAGAGAGAGAGTGTGTAGAGTGAGAGAGAGAGAGTGAGAGAGAGAGAGAGAGAGAGAGTGAGAGAGAGAGAGAGAGTGTGTAGAGTGAGAGAGAGAGAGTGAGAGAGAGAGAGTGTAGAGTGAGAGAGAGAGAGTGTAGAGTGAGAGAGAGAGAGAGAGAGTGTAGAGTGAAAGAGAGACAAAGGGAGAGTGGAAAGAGAAGGAGTGTGTATTTATGTCTGTGTTTGTTTGTGTGTGAGAGATGATAGAACCAAGGAGGGCCTACAGCAGCACCTAGATCTTCTGCCAGACCTGAGGACTGACAGTAAATCTCAGTAAGACCAAAATAATGGTGTTCACAAAAGGTCCAGTCGCCAGGACCACAAATACAAATTACATCTAGACACCGTTGCCCTAGAGCACACAGAAAACTCTCCATACCTTGGCCTAAACATCAGCGCCACAGGTAACTTCCACAAAGCTGTGAACGATCTGAGAGACAAGGCAAGAAGGGTATTCTATGCCATCAAAAGGAACAATTTGACATACCAATTAGGATCTAGCTACAAATACTTGAATCAGTTCTAGAACCCATTGCCCTTTATGGTTGTGAGGTCTGGGGTCCGCTCACCAACCAAGAATTCACAAAATGGGACAAACACCAAATTGAGACTCTGCATGCAGAATTCTGCTAAAATATCCTCAGTAAAACACCAAATAATGCATGCAGAGCAGAATTAGGCTGATACCCGCTAATTATCAAAATCCAGAAAAGAGACGTTAAATTCTACAACCACCTAAAAGGAAGCGATTCCCAAACCTTCCATAACAAAGCCATTACCTACAGAAAGATGGACTTGGAAAAGAGTCCCCTAAGCAAGCCGGTCCTGGGGCACTGTTCACAAACAGAACCCACAGAGCCCCAGGACAGCAACGCAATTAGACCCAACCATATATCATGAGAAAACAAAAAGATAATTATTTCCAATGTGTCAAGTAATTAACAAAAAAACTGAGCAAACTAGAATGCTATTTGGCCCTAAACAGAGAGCACACAGTGGCAGAATACCTGACTACTGGGACTGACCCAAAATTAAGGAAAGCTTTGACTATGTCCAGACTCAGTGAGCATAGCCTTGCTATTGAGAAAGGCTGCCGTAGGCAGACCTGGCTCTTAAGAGAAGACAGGCTATGTGCTCACTGCCCACAAAATGAGGTGGAAACTGAGCTGCACTTCCTAACCTCCTGCCCAATGTATGACCATATTAGAGATACATATTTCCCTCAGATTACACAGATCCACAAAGAATTCAAAAACAAACCTGATTATGATAAAGTCCCATATCTACTGGGTGAAATACCACAGTGCCATCACAGCAGCAAGATTTGTGACCTGTTGCCACAAGAACGTTAACACTAGAAGCTTATTACCTAAAATGGATCAATTGAAAGTGTAGGTCCACAGCTCCAATCCAGATGTGTTGGTCATTACTGAGACGTGGTTAAGGAAGAGTGTTTTGAATACTGATGTTAACCTTTCTGGTTAGAACCTTTTTCGGCAAGACAGATCTTCCAAAGGTGGGTGAGTGGCAATCTTTACCAAGGATCACCTTCAGTGCTCGGTTGTCTCCACCAAGTCTGTCCCCAAACAATTTGATTTGCTGGTTTTAAGTATTACACTTTCAAATAGCACCCAGCAACAGTCACCAAAGAGCTATCGTCCTCCATCAGCACCGGCCTGTACCCTACCTGCCCTAAGCTCTCTCCTGGCCCCTTACACTAAGTCTGAATTTGTCCTGCTAGGTGACCTAAACTGGGACATGCTTACACCAGCTGACCAAGTCCTAAAGCAATGGGACTCCCTAAATCTCTCTCAGATTATTACCAATCCCACCAGGTATGACTCCAACACCCAGAAAAGACTACTCTTCTTGATGTTATCCCCACAAATAATCCTGATAGGTATCAGTCTGGTGTTTTTTGTAATGACCTTAGTGATCACTGTTTTACAGCATGTGTTCGTAATGGCTGCTCAGTGAAACGACCTGTCCTGATCTGTTATAGACCCTTGCTAAAAAGCTTTAATGAGCAAGCCTACCTTCATGAACTGGCTTCTGGAAAATGGTATAGAATCCCTTCTGTCGAAGACACTTGGACATTTTTTGATATGTTCAGTGGTATTGTTAACAAACACGCCCGCATAAAGAACATTTAAATTAAAAACAACCGTGATCTTGCAGAGTTACTCCACCTCAAAAATTACATTTGGCAAAAGGCTCGGCACACGCATACTCAGGCTGACTGGCTCTCGTTCAGGCAAATGAGAAATAAGTGCACTCAGGCCATCCGGAAGGCCAAAGTTAGTTACTTTAAGGAGCAGTTCTCTCTCTGTGGGTCTAACCCCAAGAAATTCTGGAAAACGGTTAAAGACCTGGAGAATAAACCCTCCTCCTCACAGCTGCTTGTGTCCCTTAAAGTTGATGATGCGGTTGTTACTGACAAGAAGCACATGACGGAGCTCTTTAAATCACCACTTCATTAAATCAGGATTCCTATTTGACTCAGCCATGCCTCCTTGCCCGTCCAACATTTCCTCATCTCCCACCCCTTCTAATGCGACCGTCCCCGATGCTTCTCCCTCTTTTTCCCCTGCCCCACTACAAAGTTTCTCCCTGCAGGCTGTCACTGAGTCCGACGTGCTAAAGAGGTTCCTGAAACTTGACCACAAAACAACATCAGATGGTTTAGACCCTTTCTTCTTTAAGGTTGCTGCCCCCTATCATCGCCAAGCCTATCTCCAACCTTTTTAACCTTTCTCTCCTTTCTGGGGAGGTTCCCATTGCTTGGAAGGCAGCCACGGTTCATGCTTTATTTAAAGGGGGAGATCAGGCGGATCCTAACGGTTATAGGCCTATTTCTATTTTGCCCTGTTTATCAAAAGTGTTGGAAAAACTTGTCAATAATCAACTGACTGGCTTTCTTGATGTCTATATTTTCTCTGGTATGCAATCTGGTTTACGCTCAGGTTATGGGTGTGTCACTGCAACCTTAAAGGTCCTCAATGATGTCACCAATGCCTTTGATTCTAAGCAATGTTGTCCTGCTATTTTTATTGACTTGGCCAAAGCTTTTAATTACGATAGACCATTCCATTCTTGTGGGCCGGCTAAGGAGTATTGGTGTCTCTGAGGGGTCTTTGGCCTGGTTTGCTAGCTACCTCTCTCAAAGAGTACAGTGTATAAAGTCAGAAAATCTGCTGTCTCAGCCACTGCCTGTCACCAAGGGACTACCCCAAGGCTCAATCATAGGCCCTACGCTCTTCTCAATTTACATAAACAACATAGCTCAGGCAGTAAGAAGCTCTCTCATCCATTTATATGCAGATGATACAGTCTTATACTCAGCTGGCCCCTCCCTGGATTTTGTGTTAAATGTTCTACAACAAAGCTTTCTTAGTGTCCAACAAGCTTTCTTTACCCTTAACCTTGTTCTGAACACCTCCAAAACAAAGGTCATGTGGTTTGGTAAGAAGAATGCCCCTCCTCCCACAGGTGTTACTACTTGAGGTAGTCACCTCATACAAGTACTTAGGTGTATGGCTAGATGGTACACTGTCCTTCTCTCAGCACATATCAAAGCTGCAGGCTAAAGTTAAATCTAGACTTGGTTTCTTCTATCGTAATTGCTCCTCTTTCACCCCAGCTGCCAAACTAACCCTGATTCAGATGACCATCCTACCCATGCTATATTACGGAGACCTAATTTATAGATCAGCAGGTAAGTGTACTCTCGAGCGGCTAGATGTTCTTTACCATTCGGCCATCAGATTTTCCACCAATGCTCCTTATAGGACACATCACTGCACTCTATACTCCTCTGTAAACTGGTCATCTCTATATACCCGTTGCAAGACCCACTGGTTGATGCTTATTTATGAAACCCTCTTAGTCCTCACTCCCCCCCTATCTGAGATATCTACTGCAGCCCTCATCCTCCATATACAACATCCGTTCTGCCAGTCACATTCTGTTAAAGGTCCCCAGAGCACACACATCTCTCGATCGCCCCTCATTTCAGTTCGCTGCAGCTAGTGACTGGAACGAGCTGCAACAAACACTCAAACTGGACAGTTTTATCTCAATCTCTTCATTCAAAGACTCAATCATGGATGTTCTTACTGACAGTTGTAGCTGCTTTGAGTGAAATATTGTTGCCTCTACCTTCTTGCCCTGTTGCCCTGTTGATGTTTGTACCATGTTCTGTGCTGCTACCATGTTGTGTTGCTACCATGTTGTTGTCATGTGTTTCTACCATGCTGTGTTGTCATGTGTTGCTGCCTTGCTATGTTGTAGTATTAGGTCTCTCTATATGTAGTGTTGTGTTGTCTCTCGTTGTGATGTGTGTTTTGTCCTATATCTATATATACAGCTCTGGAAAAAATGAAGAGACCACTGCAAAATGATCAGTTTCTCTGTTTTTACTATTTATAGGTATGTGTTTGGGTAAAATGATTTTTTTTGTTTTATTCTATAAACTACTGACAACATTTCTCCCAAATTCCAAATAAAAATATTGTAATTTAATGGTCAAAATAACTAAAAAGATGCAGTGTTGTCAGACCTTGATATATCATTCTGAAACATGAGGTGATGACTGAGGATGAATGGCACGACAATGGGCCTCAGGATCTCATCATGGTATCTCTGTGCATTCAAAGTGACATCGATAAAATGCAATTGTGTTCGTTGTCCATAGCTTATGCCTGCCCATACCATAACCCCTCCGACACCTAATTTATTTATATAAATTGCCTGCTTTCCTTATATGAACTGTAATTGTTGCATGTTGCGTTTATATTTTTGTGCGATAGGCTGTTTTCAGCTACCAGATCTCAGTCTCACGTCAGAATTAGACATTCATCCATGTTTCTTCAACGTCAAATTTCAAAGTCTTTATTCTTAAGTTAAGGCATTACCTACGAATCGTTAAGGTAAGGGTTAAGGTAAGGGTTAAGGTAAGGGTTAAGGTAATGGTTAAGGTAAGGGTTAAGGTAATGGTTAAGGTAAGGGTTAAGGTAATGGTTAAGGTAATGGTTAAGGTAAGGGTTAAGGTAAGGGTTAAGGTAAGGGTTAAGGTAAGGGTTAAGGTAATGGTTAAGGTAATGGTTAAGGTAAGGGTTAAGGTAAGGGTTAAGGTAAGGGTTAAGGTAAGGGTTAAGGTAATGGTTAAGGTAATGGTTAAGGTAATGGTTAAGGTAAGGGTTAAGGTAAGGGTTAAGGTAAGGGTTAAGGTAATGGTTAAGGTAAGGGTTAAGGTAATGGTTAAGGTAATGGTTAAGGTAATGGTTAAGGTAAGGGTTAAGGTAAGGGTTAAGGTAAGGGTTAAGGTAAGGGTTAAGGTAAGGGTTAAGGTAAGGGTTAAGGTAAGGGTTAAGGTAATGGTTAAGGTAATGGTTAAGGTAATGGTTAAGGTAAGGGTTAAGGTAAGGGTTAAGGTAAGGGTTAAGGTAAGGGTTAAGGTAAGGGTTAAGGTAAGGGTTAAGGTAAGGGTTAAGGTAAGGGTTAAGGTAAGGGTTAAGGTAATGGTTAAGGTAATGGTTAAGGTAATGGTTAAGGTAAGGGTTAAGGTAAGGGTTCAGGTTTGGGCTTAAAACAAAAATTGAAAAAGCTACTTTCTGTCTCTGGATTCGGACACAAAACCTTTTCCACCAGAGGCAGATGCCCATCTTTCATCCCCGCCCACAACACCGAAACCTACTTGAAGGTAACAGCGCTCACTGTTGCCCCTAGTGGCCGGTTTCCACTTCATTTCCCAACATCCTCAGACATGGATGGACATTGAATACTGACTTGTATCACGGGGGACCTGGCTGGTTTTCAAAGCAAAACAGGTTTCATATAGCTAAAAATACAGTTTCCCAGACGCATCAAAATAACAAAAAAGGGTGTGCCTGTGTTTATGTATGGTGATGTCTCTGCAAATGGAGGTGGATGCGTGTCCAACATAGTTGAAAGGAAAAGCTATAGAGCTGGAATCAAGTCCATATAAACTTCCCTAATAACCCTATACTCTGTGTGTCAACCCTCTCTAGGATGTACATCTATCCAGTCAGTGTATGGGAGGAACACTTAGCTTGACAGCCTGACACACAAACACACACACACACTGAGAGGAACACTTAGGCCTGACAGCATGACACACTTTAGCCTTTAATGCACCTGATGGATTCTATTGATTCTGTATAATACACAGGCTGCTGGGCACACACATACACACAATCCCAGCGAAGAACACACACACGATGAAGGGACACACACATGCTTCATTTACTATGGCTGCTGTGGAGACAGAAATAGACAGAAGAGCAGAAACAAAGTTTCTTTCTCTTTCTGATAACCACTTATTTTCACTCTATGAATGAATACACACACACTTGTACACTTTCTATCATTCTCGCTTTCTCTTTCCCTGTCTTTTTCTCTTTCCAACCTAGAGGCCATTGTGTCCTTGAGAAGAAAGCGGAGTAAACTCCAAACATTTTTTTTACCTTTTTTTTTACAAATTCTTATTTACAATGACGGCCTAACGGGGAACAATGGCGGCCTACCGGTTCTGCCCGACTGCCTTGTTCAGGGATTCAATCCAGCAACCTTTCGGTTACTGGCTCAACGCTCTAACCACTAGGCTACCTGCCAGCCCAATGAGAGAGCACAGACAAAGGAGGGAGAGAGATGGAGAGTGAGGGAGGGAAAGAAGACAGTGCCTGCAGACCGTTTCCTGAGAGAGAGAGAGAGAGAGAGAGAGAGAGAGCAGACAGGGAGGGCATGAGAGGGCATATGTGCCAGGTGTTTGTAGCCCAGCCAGTTGGCATTGGCAACACTGATTTCTCTAGGGAAGAGAGAGAGATAGAGAGAGAGAGAGAGAGAGGAAGCGAGAGGGGGAGAGAGAGAGGAAGAGAGAGAGAGATAAAGAGAGAGAGAGAGAGAGAGAGAAAGAGAGAGGACGAGAGGGAGAGAGAGAGAGAGAACGTGTGCTTGTACATGTGCGTGAGAGAGGGGCCTATACCCTGCTGGCAGCTATACTTTGGGGGACAGGGGGTAAGGAGAGGGGGGGGGGAGTCCAGTAGAGAAATGGCTTGAGGGTGAGAGTGTTTAAAATTCAATTGAGCGCTAATGGCATGTTTATCAGTTAATGAGAGAGGGAGAGCCAGAGAGAGTAGTGAGAGGGAGGAAGAGAGAGAGAGGGGGAGTGAGTGAGTGAGCGAAGGAGAGGCAGAGAGAGGGAGTGAGTGAGAGAAGGAGAGGCAGAGAGAGAGAAAGGGAGAGAGAGAGAGAGGGAGTGAGTGAGTGAGAGAAGGAGAGGCAGAGAGAGGGAGTGAGTGAGAGAAGGAGAGGGAGAGAGAGGAGAGAGAGAAAGGGAGAGAGAGCAAGAGAGAGGGACAGATGCATACATAAACAAACAAGTGTCAGCTGCCCTGGGTTAATGATCAAAGCAAATGCTGCATACCAATACTGCAGGGGAGGAACAGCAACAAATATTCCCTTGTATACATCCACACGCACGCTTGCACGTACACATTCTAGGGTTGGCCGGTATCCAGATTTTCATACCATCATACTGTTCCTGTACCAAGGGCCGCTATTTCCCTAAACACACACCCCTCCCTAAAATGCAGAGTTGGTCCCCTAAGAGTGCAGTACCACCCACGGTTCTGCTGCCTACATCTGGTGTCCTGATGTCCCTACAGCCTGTAATGATGACCACACCCCCCCCCCCCACACACACACACACACACACACACACACACACACACACACACACACACACAAGCAGACAACACACGCACTAACATAAGCAGACAACACACACACACTAACGTCTGCTTCCAACTCACACTCTCAAACACCTAGATCCCCTGAACGCAGCTCACTCTCTAGATCCCAATTACCTGAATCCTGATCAGCTGTTCACACACCTGTATGTCATTATCACACACTATTTATCTCAGTTCTTTAAACCTCATCATTGTGAGGTATTGTTTGTTTTGTGACACACTTCTATTCAGAGCTCTGTTTTTCACGTAATTGAATCATCCCGTGTATGATAGTTTTTTCCTGCCTCACTAACGACACCTTTTGCCTATTCCCTGCCTGTACTTTAGCGGATTTCCTGTTATCTACCTATTTCCTGATCTCCTGAACTACGTTACTAGCCTTTTCCCTGCCTGCACTGTTGCCTTGTTGGACCCCCTGTGTATGACCTTCTGCCTGCCCCTGGACCCAGCTACCTGCCTCCTCCTGTGTATGACCTTCTGCCTGCCCCTGGACCCAGCTACCTGCCTCCTCCTGTGTATGACCTACTGCCTGCCCCTGGACCCAGCTACCTGCCTCCTCCTGTGTATGACCTTCTGCCTGCCCCTGGACCCAGCTACCTTCCTCCTCCTGTGTATGACCTGCCTGCCCCTGGACCCAGCTACCTGCCTCCTCCTGTGTATGACCTTCTGCCTGCCCCTGGACCCAGCTACCTGCCTCCTCCTGTGTATGACCTTCTGCCTGCCCCTGGACCCAGCTACCTGCCTCCTCCTGTGTATGACCTTCTGCCTGCCCCTGGACCCAGCTACCTGCCTCCTCCTGTGTATGACCTTCTGCCTGCCCCTGGACCCAGCTACCTGCCTCCTCCTGTGTATGACCTTCTGCCTGCCCCTGGACCCAGCTACCTGCCTCCTCCTGTGTATGACCTTCTGCCTGCCCCTGGACCCAGCTACCTGCCTCCTCCTGTGTATGACCTTCTGCCTGCCCCTGGACCCAGCTACCTGCCTCCTCCTGTGTATGACCTTCTGCCTGCCCCTGGACCCAGCTACCTGCCTCCTCCTGTGTATGACCTTCTGCCTGCCCCTGGACCCAGCTACCTACCTCCTCCTGTGTATGATCTTCTGCCTGCCCCTGGACCCAGCTACCTGCCTCCTCCTGTGTATGACCTTCTGCCTGCCCCTGGACCCAGCTACCTGCCTCCTCCTGTGTATGACCTTCTGCCTGCCCCTGGACCCAGCTACCTACCTCCTCCTGTGTATGATCTTCTGCCTGCCCCTGGACCCAGCTACCTACCTCCTCCTGTGTATGACCTTCTGCCTGCCCCTGGACCCAGCTACCTGCCTCCTCCTGTGTATGACCTTCTGCCTGCCCCTGGACCCAGCTACCTGCCTCCTCCTGTGTATGACCTTCTGCCTGCCCCTGGACCCAGCTACCTGCCTCCTCCTGTGTATGACCTTCTGCCTGCCCCTGGACCCAGCTACCTGCCTCCTCCTGTGTATGACCTCCTGCCCCTGGACCCAGCTACCTGCCTCCTCCTGTGGTCCTTTACAAATAAACACCTGCTGCGCCCTGCGCTTGAAACCAGCTCTCTGTCTCCCATCGTGTTCATTATACACACACACTAGTGCATAAGCAGACAAACACACAGTATCATACAAAGTATCATTGGCGCCCTGTATATGTGTGTGTGTGTGTATATATATTTTTAGAGGAGACCCCCTGTATAGAGGAGACGCCCTAGGAGACCCCCTGTATAGAGGAGGCCCCCTGTATAGAGGAGGCCCCCTGTATAGAGTAGACCCCCTGTATAGAGGAGCCCTCCTGTATAGAGGAGACCCCCTGTATAGAGGAGACCCCCTGTATAGAGTAGACCCCCTGTATAGAGGAGACCCCCTGTATAGAGGAGACCCCCTGTATAGAGGAGACCCCCTGTATAGAGGAGGCCCCCTGTATAGAGGAGCCCTCCTGTATAGAGGAGACCCCCTGTATAGAGGAGACCCCCTGTATAGAGGAGACCCCCTGTATAGAGGAGACCCCCTGTATGTATGACTCAGTTGGATCTTCAGTGAACACTGCAGTAGTATACCCCCAAGCCTCACGCACCATTAAATGTTCATGACAGGATATAAACAAACACGGACGCATGCCAACACACACACACACACACACACACACACACACACACACACACACACACACACACACACACACACACACACACACACACACACACACACACACACACACACACACACACACACCAGGGTTTCCGTTAGGAAAATGTGGCGCTGGACATTTGACCGGCAGCATTTTAATTTACTGGACATTTGAGAAATGTACTGGACCCATATGCATTGTGTACGTAACCTGATTAGGGCGTCCATCCACAGTTCTCAAAATGACAGAAATACATTTACATTATGGTCATTCATACAGAATTCTGATGTGAGGCCCTTCTTACTGAATTCTGATGCGAGGCCCTTCTTACTGAATTCTGATGTGAGGCCCTTCTTACTGAATTCTGATGTGAGGCCCTTCTTACAGAATTCTGATGTGAGGCCCTTCTTACTGAATTCTGATGTGAGGCCGTTCTTACAGAATTCTGATGTGAGGCCCTTCTTACTGAATTCTGATGCGAGGCCCTTCTTACTGAATTCTGATGTGAGGCCCTTCTTACTGAATTCTGATGTGAGGCCCTTCTTACAGAATTCTGATGTGAGGCCCTTCTTACTGAATTCTGATGTGAGGCCGTTCTTACAGAATTCTGATGTGAGGCCCTTCTTACAGAATTCTGATGCGAGGCCCTTCTTACAGAATTCTGATGCGAGGCCCTTCTTTCTGAATTCTGATGCGAGGCCCTTACTACTGAATTCTGATGTGAGGCCCTTCTTACAGAATTCTGGTGTGAGGCCCTTCTTACAGAATTCTGATGTGAGGCCCTTCTTACTGAATTCTGATGTGAGGCCATTCTTACTGAATTCTGATGTGAGGCCCTTCTTACTGAATTCTGATGTGAGGTCCTTCTTACTGAATTCTGATGTGAGGCCCTTACTACTGAATTCTGATGTGAGGCCCTTCTTACTGAATTCTGATGTGAGGCCCTTCTTACAGAATTCTGATGTGAGGCCCTTACTACTGAATTCTGATGTGAGGCCCTTACTACTGAATTCTGATGTGAGGCCCTTACTACTGAATTCTGATGTGAGGCCCTTACTGAATTCTGATGTGAGGCCCTTACTGAATTCTGATGTGAGGCCCTTACTGAATTCTGATGTGAGGCCCTTACTGAATTCTGATGCGAGGCCCTTACTGAATTCTGATGTGAGGTCTGAATTCTGATGTGAGGCCCTTACTGAATTCTGATGTGAGGCCCTTACTGAATTCTGATGTGAGGCCCTTCTTACTAAATTCTGATGCGAGGCCCTTACTGAATTCTAATGTGAGGCCCTTCTTACTGAATTCTGATGTGCACTTTGAAAATGTTAGAATAACTGTCCACATTGACTTTTCCTCAACCTGCAAGATGTGAAATGAACAGAAAAATCACTAGCCTGTGTTAATCTACTATCCCCCAAAGTAGAAATGTTAACTATTCTGTTGGTCAGCTAGTCGAGTAAGAAATAGCCTATTCCAAAGAGACTCTGGGACAGTTGTGGGATGATAGAGCCCAAATTCATACAACCAGTAGACCTAGGATACATCATTATACTTTTTTTTAAAGCAATGAGTATGATGCAACAGATCAGAATGTTTAGCTTAAAATGTAGATAAACTATTATTTATGCACATTATAAGTGCAGAAATGCGCACAAGGCAGCAAATGCTCGTTCCATAATGCAATTAGTTGGAAAACACTGTTGTCAAAAGGGCACTGCACATGCAAGAGGTTTCATGTGACAATGATGAAAACATACATTAGACATTTTGAAAAAGGGGAGATCTAATTTGCAACAACTAGCATGGCTTGCTAATATGACTAGGATTGTGCCTTTGGCTACTAGACAATGAAAGAAAGTTTATATAAAATAATTGCCTCCACCAATATGGTCTGATGTTGGCTAAGCTACACAAAATAGACACAAAAGTTATGTTGACACCCCTTCAAATTGATGGATTCGGCTATTTCAGCCACACCTGTTGCTGACCGGTGTATACAATCGAGCACACAGCCATGCAATCTTCATAGACAAACATTGGCAGTAGAATGGCATTACCAAAGTGCTCAGTGACTTTCGTCATAGCACCGTCATAGGATGCCACCTTTCCAACTAATCAGTTTGTCAAATTTCTGCCCTGCTAGAGCTGCCCCGGTCAACTGTAAGTGCTGTTATTGTGAAGTGGAAACGTCTAGGAGCTGTTCGTCAGGAGCTTCATGAAATGGGTTTCCATGGCCGAGAAGCCGCACTCAAGCCTAAATTCACCATGCGCAATGCAAAGCATCGGCTGTAGTGGTGTAAAGCTCGCCGCCATTGGACTCTGAAGCAGTGGAAACGAGTTCTCTGAAGTGATGAATCACGCTTCACCATCTGGCAGTCCGACTGAAACAATCTGGGTTTGGCGGATGCCAGGAGAACGCTACCTGCCCTAATGCATAGTGCCAACTGTAAAGTTTGGCGGAGGATGAATAATGGTCTGGGGCTGTTTTTCATGGTTCAGGCTATGCCCCAATGACAGTCTAGACGATTCTGTGCTTCCAACTTTGTGGCAACAGTTTAGGGAAGGCCAGTTCCTGTTTCAGCATGACAATGCCCACGTGCACAAAGAGAAGTTCATACAGAAATAGCTTGTCTAGATCGGTATGGAAGACCTTTACTGTCCTGCACAGAGCCCTGACCTCAACCCCACCAAACACCTTTGGGATGAATTGGAACGCCGACTGCAAGCCAGGCCTAATCGCCCAACATCAGTACCCGACCTCACTAATGCTCTTGTGGCCGAATGGAAGCAAGTCCCCGCAGCAGTGTTCCAACATCTAGTGGAAAGCCTTCACAGAAGAGTGGAAGCTGTTATAGCAGCAAAGGCGATACCAACTCCATATTAATGCCCATGGTTTTGGAATGAGATGTTCGAGGAGCAGGTGTCCACACACTTCAAAGTGCACTACATGTTACAAATAGAAATCAAACTGGATGGACATGAGACATAGAAGAAGGACTAAAAACAAACTAAATATAGATTGTCTGTAAAATGTGTATAAGATGTATAAACTGAAGGTAGAAGCCTAAGTGTTTATTAGTTTACTCCAATTGGGGGAAGGGTGGTAGGGTTTGCAGGGAATAATAAAGGTATGTTCTTAAAAAAAGTATGTATGTCTATATAGGTATGTGTATGTATATATGTGTGTATGTGTATGTACGTGTATGTATATGGATGTATATATTTACCAAAAAAAAGATATGGGCGATTGGAAATGATGCAGACAATTACATTGATGGAAGCAACAATCTTTCCCCAATATTAAGCTGATCCACCCCTTAAATGATAGATTTTTTAAAAGTGCACTACATGACCAAAAGTAAGGTAAGACATGCATCATAATATGTAGTAAAACATTCAGGTTTCAAACCATGAAGTATCTGTTTCAAAACGCATACTGCCTCCAGCTCACTGCAACGTGGTGTGTGACGTGCTGATGAAGCCTGCCTTCCGCTGCCTGTGCATTTGCTGTTTGAGATGCTGTAGCAGCAGCTCTCACGCTGTCTGACAGATTTTACACTCAAAAGGCTCTGTATCTGTATGCTGTATGCGTGTGATAAATAAGATGCATTATGAATATACTGTATACACGCGGCAATTTAATTCAACAAAAGAGAGATGGAGACTAAAACTATTACTTCACAATGAAGAGAGACTAAAACTATTACTTCACAATGAAGAGAGTCTAAAACTATTACTTCACAATGAAAAGAGGCTAAAACTATTACTTCACAATGAAAAGAGACAAACTATTACTTCACAATGAAGAGAGACTAAAATACCATTACTTCACAATGAAGAGAGACTAAAATACCATTACTTCACAATGAAGAGAGACTAAAAAACATTAATTCACAATGAAGAGAGACTAAAAACCATTAATTTACAATGAAGAGAGACTAAAACTATTACTTCACAATGAAGAGAGGCTAAAACTATTACTTCACAATGAAGGGAGGCTAAAACTATTACTTCACAATGAAGAGGCTAAAACTATTACTTCACAATGAAGAGAGACTAAAACTATTACTTCACAATAAAGAGAGACTAAAAACCATTACTTCACAATGAAGAGGCTAAAACTATTACTTCACAATGAAAAGAGACTAAAACTATTACTTCACAATGAAGAGAGACTAAAACTATTACTTCACAATGAAGAGAGTCTAAAACTATTACTTCACAATGAAGAGAGACTAAAACTATTACTTCACAATGAAAAGAGGCTAAAACTATTACTTCACAATAAAGAGAGACTAAAAACCATTACTTCACAATGAAGAGGCTAAAACTATTACTTCACAATGAAAATAGACTAAAACTATTACTTCACAATGAAGAGAGACTAAAACTATTACTTCACAATGAAGAGAGTCTAAAACTATTACTTCACAATGAAGAGAGACTAAAACTATTACTTCACAATGAAGAGAGTCTAAAACTATTACTTCACAATGAAGAGAGACTAAAACTATTACTTCACAATGAAAAGAGGCTAAAACTATTACTTCACAATGAAAAGAGGCTAAAACTATTACTTCACAATGAAGAGAGACTAAAATACCATTACTTCACAATGAAGAGAGACTAAAAAACATTAATTCACAATGAAGAGAGACTAAAAACCATTAATTTACAATGAAGAGAGACTAAAACTATTACTTCACAATGAAGAGAGACTAAAACTATTACTTCACAATGAAGACACTAAAAACCATTACTTCACAATGAAGAGACTAAAACTATTACTTCACAATAAAGAGAGACTAAAAACCATTACTTCACAATGAGGAGAGACTAAAACTATTACTTCACAATGAAGAGAGACTAAAATACCATCACTTCACAATGAAGAGAGACTAAAATACCATTACTCCACAATGAAGAGAGACTAAAATACCATTACTTCACAATGAAGAGAGACTAAAACTATTACTTCACAATGAAGAGAGGCTAAAACTATTACTTCACAATGAAAAGAGACTAAAACTATTACTTCACAATGAAGAGAGACTAAAATACCATTACTTCACAATGAAGAGAGACTAAAATACCATTACTTCACAATGAAGAGAGACTAAAACTATTACTTCACAATGAAGAGAGACTAAAACTATTACTTCACAATGAAGAGAGACTAAAACTATTACTTCACAATGAAGACACTAAAAACCATTACTTCACAATGAAGAGACTAAAACTATTACTTCACAATAAAGAGAGACTAAAACTATTACTTCACAATGAAAAGAGACTAAAACTATTACTTCACAATAAAGAGAGACTAAAACTATTACTTCACGATGAAGAGAGACTAAAACAATTACTTCACAATGAAGAGAGACTAAAACTATTACTTCACAATGAAGAGAGTCTAAAACTATTACTTCACAATGAAGAGAGACTAAAACTATTACTTCACAATGAAAAGAGGCTAAAACTATTACTTCACAATGAAAAGAGACAAACTATTACTTCACAATAAAGAGAGACTAAAACTATTACTTCACAATGAAGAGGCTAAAACTATTACTTCACAATGAAGAGAATAAAAACCATTACTTCACAATGAAGAGAGGCTAAAATACCATTACTTCACAATGGAGAGACTAAAACTATTACTTCACAATGAAGAGAGACTAAAATACCATTATTTCACAATAAAGAGAGACTAAAAACCATTACTTCACAATGAAGAGAGACTAAAACTTTTACTTCACAATGAAGAGAGACTAAAAACCATTACTTCACAATGAAGAGGCTAAAACTATTACTTCACAATGAAGAGAGACTAAAACCATTACTTCACAATAAAGAGAGGCTAAAACTATTACTTCACAATGAAGGGAGGCTAAAACTATTACTTCACAATGAAGAGAGACTAAAACTATTACTTCACAATGAAGAGAGGCTAAAAACCATTACTTCACAATGAAGAGGCTAAAACTATTACTTCACAATGAAGAGAGACTAAAACTATTACTTCACAATAAAGAGAGACTAAAAACCATTACTTCACAATGAAGAGGCTAAAACTATTACTTCACAATGAAGAGAGACTAAAACTATTACTTCACAATGAAGAGAGACTAAAACTATTACTTCACGATGAAGAGAGACTAAAACTATTACTTCACAATAAAGAGAGACTAAAAACCATTACTTCACAATGAAGAGGCTAAAACTACTACTTCACAATGAAGAGAGGCTAACACTATTACTTCACAATGAAAAGAGACTAAAACTATTACTTCACAATAAAGAGAGACTAAAACTATTACTTCACAATGAAAAGAGACTAAAACTATTACTTCACAATAAAGAGAGACTAAAACTATTACTTCACGATGAAGAGAGACTAAAACTATTACTTCACAATGAAGAGAGACTAAAACTATTACTTCACAATGAAGAGAGTCTAAAACTATTACTTCACAATGAAGAGAGACTAAAACTATTACTTCACAATGAAAAGAGGCTAAAACTATTACTTCACAATGAAGAGAGACTAAAATACCATTACTTCACAATGAAGAGAGACTAAAATACCATTACTTCACAATGAAGAGAGACTAAAAAACATTAATTCACAATGAAGAGAGACTAAAAACCATTAATTTACAATGAAGAGAGACTAAAACTATTACTTCACAATGAAGAGAGACTAAAACTATTACTTCACAATGAAGACACTAAAAACCATTACTTCACAATGAAGAGACTAAAACTATTACTTCACAATAAAGAGATACTAAAAACCATTACTTCACAATGAAGAGAGACTAAAACTATTACTTCACAATGAAGAGAGACTAGAATACCATCACTTCACAATGAAGAGAGACTAAAATACCATTACTCCACAATGAAGAGAGACTAAAATACCATTACTTCACAATGAAGAGAGACTAAAACTATTACTTCACAATGAAGAGAGGCTAAAACTATTACTTCACAATGAAAAGAGACTAAAACTATTACTTCACAATGAAGAGAGACTAAAATACCATTACTTCACAATGAAGAGAGACTAAAATACCATTACTTCACAATGAAGAGAGACTAAAACTATTACTTCACAATGAAGAGAGACTAAAACTATTACTTCACAATGAAGAGAGACTAAAACTATTACTTCACAATGAAGACACTAAAAACCATTACTTCACAATGAAGAGACTAAAACTATTACTTCACAATAAAGAGAGACTAAAACTATTACTTCACAATGAAAAGAGACTAAAACTATTACTTCACAATAAAGAGAGACTAAAACTATTACTTCACGATGAAGAGAGACTAAAACTATTACTTCACAATGAAGAGAGACTAAAACTATTACTTCACAATGAAGAGAGTCTAAAACTATTACTTCACAATGAAGAGAGACTAAAACTATTACTTCACAATGAAGAGAGACTAGAATACCATCACTTCACAATGAAGAGAGACTAAAATACCATTACTCCACAATGAAGAGAGACTAAAATACCATTACTTCACAATGAAGAGAGACTAAAATACCATTACTTCACAATGAAGAGAGACTAAAAAACATTAATTCACAATGAAGAGAGACTAAAAACCATTAATTTACAATGAAGAGAGACTAAAACTATTACTTCACAATGAAGAGAGACTAAAACTATTACTTCACAATGAAGACACTAAAAACCATTACTTCACAATGAAGAGACTAAAACTATTACTTCACAATAAAGAGATACTAAAAACCATTACTTCACAATGAAGAGAGACTAAAACTATTACTTCACAATGAAGAGAGACTAGAATACCATCACTTCACAATGAAGAGAGACTAAAATACCATTACTCCACAATGAAGAGAGACTAAAATACCATTACTTCACAATGAAGAGAGACTAAAACTATTACTTCACAATGAAGAGAGGCTAAAACTATTACTTCACAATGAAAAGAGACTAAAACTATTACTTCACAATGAAGAGAGACTAAAATACCATTACTTCACAATGAAGAGAGACTAAAATACCATTACTTCACAATGAAGAGAGACTAAAACTATTACTTCACAATGAAGAGAGACTAAAACTATTACTTCACAATGAAGAGAGACTAAAACTATTACTTCACAATGAAGACACTAAAAACCATTACTTCACAATGAAGAGACTAAAACTATTACTTCACAATAAAGAGAGACTAAAACTATTACTTCACAATGAAAAGAGACTAAAACTATTACTTCACAATAAAGAGAGACTAAAACTATTACTTCACGATGAAGAGAGACTAAAACTATTACTTCACAATGAAGAGAGACTAAAACTATTACTTCACAATGAAGAGAGTCTAAAACTATTACTTCACAATGAAGAGAGACTAAAACTATTACTTCACAATGAAAAGAGGCTAAAACTATTACTTCACAATGAAAAGAGACAAACTATTACTTCACAATAAAGAGAGACTAAAACTATTACTTCACAATGAAGAGGCTAAAACTATTACTTCACAATGAAGAGAATAAAAACCATTACTTCACAATGAAGAGAGGCTAAAATACCATTACTTCACAATGGAGAGACTAAAAACCATTACATCACAATGAAGAGAGACTAAAATACCATTACTTCACAATGAAGAGGCTAAAACTATTACTTCACAATGAAGAGAGACTAAAACCATTACTTCACAATGAAGAGAGGCTAAAACTATTACTTCACAATGAAGGGAGGCTAAAACTATTACTTCACAATGAAGGGAGGCTAAAACTATTACTTCACAATGAAGGGAGGCTAAAACTATTACTTCACAATGAAGAGAGACTAAAACTATTACTTCACAATGAAGAGAGACTAAAACTATTACTTCACAATGAAGAGAGACTAAAATACCATTATTTCACAATAAAGAGAGACTAAAAACCATTACTTCACAATGAAGAGAGACTAAAACTTTTACTTCACAATGAAGAGAGACTAAAAACCATTACTTCACAATGAAGAGGCTAAAACTATTACTTCACAATGAAGAGAGACTAAAACCATTACTTCACAATAAAGAGAGGCTAAAACTATTACTTCACAATGAAGGGAGGCTAAAACTATTACTTCACAATGAAGAGAGACTAAAACTATTACTTCACAATGAAGAGAGGCTAAAAACCATTACTTCACAATGAAGAGGCTAAAACTATTACTTCACAATGAAGAGAGACTAAAACTATTACTTCACAATAAAGAGAGACTAAAAACCATTACTTCACAATGAAGAGGCTAAAACTATTACTTCACAATGAAGAGAGACTAAAACTATTACTTCACAATGAAGAGAGACTAAAACTATTACTTCACGATGAAGAGAGACTAAAACTATTACTTCACAATAAAGAGAGACTAAAAACCATTACTTCACAATGAAGAGGCTAAAACTATTACTTCACAATGAAGAGAGGCTAAAACTATTACTTCACAATGAAAAGAGACTAAAACTATTACTTCACAATAAAGAGAGACTAAAACTATTACTTCACAATGAAAAGAGACTAAAACTATTACTTCACAATAAAGAGAGACTAAAACTATTACTTCACGATGAAGAGAGACTAAAACTATTACTTCACAATGAAGAGAGACTAAAACTATTACTTCACAATGAAGAGAGTCTAAAACTATTACTTCACAATGAAGAGAGACTAAAACTATTACTTCACAATGAAAAGAGGCTAAAACTATTACTTCACAATGAAGAGAGACTAAAATACCATTACTTCACAATGAAGAGAGACTAAAATACCATTACTTCACAATGAAGAGAGACTAAAAAACATTAATTCACAATGAAGAGAGACTAAAAACCATTAATTTACAATGAAGAGAGACTAAAACTATTACTTCACAATGAAGAGAGACTAAAACTATTACTTCACAATGAAGACACTAAAAACCATTACTTCACAATGAAGAGACTAAAACTATTACTTCACAATAAAGAGATACTAAAAACCATTACTTCACAATGAAGAGAGACTAAAACTATTACTTCACAATGAAGAGAGACTAGAATACCATCACTTCACAATGAAGAGAGACTAAAATACCATTACTCCACAATGAAGAGAGACTAAAATACCATTACTTCACAATGAAGAGAGACTAAAACTATTACTTCACAATGAAGAGAGGCTAAAACTATTACTTCACAATGAAAAGAGACTAAAACTATTACTTCACAATGAAGAGAGACTAAAATACCATTACTTCACAATGAAGAGAGACTAAAATACCATTACTTCACAATGAAGAGAGACTAAAACTATTACTTCACAATGAAGAGAGACTAAAACTATTACTTCACAATGAAGAGAGACTAAAACTATTACTTCACAATGAAGACACTAAAAACCATTACTTCACAATGAAGAGACTAAAACTATTACTTCACAATAAAGAGAGACTAAAACTATTACTTCACAATGAAAAGAGACTAAAACTATTACTTCACAATAAAGAGAGACTAAAACTATTACTTCACGATGAAGAGAGACTAAAACTATTACTTCACAATGAAGAGAGACTAAAACTATTACTTCACAATGAAGAGAGTCTAAAACTATTACTTCACAATGAAGAGAGACTAAAACTATTACTTCACAATGAAAAGAGGCTAAAACTATTACTTCACAATGAAAAGAGACAAACTATTACTTCACAATAAAGAGAGACTAAAACTATTACTTCACAATGAAGAGGCTAAAACTATTACTTCACAATGAAGAGAATAAAAACCATTACTTCACAATGAAGAGAGGCTAAAATACCATTACTTCACAATGGAGAGACTAAAAACCATTACATCACAATGAAGAGAGACTAAAATACCATTATTTCACAATAAAGAGAGACTAAAAACCATTACTTCACAATGAAGAGAGACTAAAAACCATTACTTCACAATGAAGAGGCTAAAACTATTACTTCACAATGAAGAGAGACTAAAACCATTACTTCACAATGAAGAGAGGCTAAAACTATTACTTCACAATGAAGGGAGGCTAAAACTATTACTTCACAATGAAGAGAGACTAAAACTATTACTTCACAATGAAGAGAGGCTAAAAACCATTACTTCACAATGAAGAGGCTAAAACTATTACTTCACAATGAAGAGAGACTAAAACTATTACTTCACAATAAAGAGAGACTAAAAACCATTACTTCACAATGAAGAGGCTAAAACTATTACTTCACAATGAAGAGAGACTAAAACTATTACTTCACAATGAAGAGAGACTAAAACTATTACTTCACGATGAAGAGAGACTAAAACTATTACTTCACAATAAAGAGAGACTAAAAACCATTACTTCACAATGAAGAGGCTAAAACTATTACTTCACAATGAAGAGAGGCTAAAACTATTACTTCACAATGAAAAGAGACTAAAACTATTACTTCACAATAAAGAGAGACTAAAACTATTACTTCACAATGAAAAGAGACTAAAACTATTACTTCACAATAAAGAGAGACTAAAACTATTACTTCACGATGAAGAGAGACTAAAACTATTACTTCACAATGAAGAGAGACTAAAACTATTACTTCACAATGAAAAGAGGCTAAAACTATTACTTCACAATGAAAAGAGACAAACTATTACTTCACAATGAAGAGAGACTAAAATACCATTACTTCACAATGAAGAGAGACTAAAATACCATTACTTCACAATGAAGAGAGACTAAAAAACATTAATTCACAATGAAGAGAGACTAAAAACCATTAATTTACAATGAAGAGAGACTAAAACTATTACTTCACAATGAAGAGAGACTAGAATACCATCACTTCACAATGAAGAGAGACTAAAATACCATTACTCCACAATGAAGAGAGACTAAAATACCATTACTTCACAATGAAGAGAGACTAAAACTATTACTTCACAATGAAGAGAGGCTAAAACTATTACTTCACAATGAAAAGAGACTAAAACTATTACTTCACAATGAAGAGAGACTAAAATACCATTACTTCACAATGAAGAGAGACTAAAATACCATTACTTCACAATGAAGAGAGACTAAAACTATTACTTCACAATGAAGAGAGACTAAAACTATTACTTCACAATGAAGAGAGACTAAAACTATTACTTCACAATGAAGACACTAAAAACCATTACTTCACAATGAAGAGACTAAAACTATTACTTCACAATAAAGAGAGACTAAAACTATTACTTCACAATGAAAAGAGACTAAAACTATTACTTCACAATAAAGAGAGACTAAAACTATTACTTCACGATGAAGAGAGACTAAAACTATTACTTCACAATGAAGAGAGACTAAAACTATTACTTCACAATGAAGAGAGTCTAAAACTATTACTTCACAATGAAGAGAGACTAAAACTATTACTTCACAATGAAGAGAGACTAGAATACCATCACTTCACAATGAAGAGAGACTAAAATACCATTACTCCACAATGAAGAGAGACTAAAATACCATTACTTCACAATGAAGAGAGACTAAAATACCATTACTTCACAATGAAGAGAGACTAAAAAACATTAATTCACAATGAAGAGAGACTAAAAACCATTAATTTACAATGAAGAGAGACTAAAACTATTACTTCACAATGAAGAGAGACTAAAACTATTACTTCACAATGAAGACACTAAAAACCATTACTTCACAATGAAGAGACTAAAACTATTACTTCACAATAAAGAGATACTAAAAACCATTACTTCACAATGAAGAGAGACTAAAACTATTACTTCACAATGAAGAGAGACTAGAATACCATCACTTCACAATGAAGAGAGACTAAAATACCATTACTCCACAATGAAGAGAGACTAAAATACCATTACTTCACAATGAAGAGAGACTAAAACTATTACTTCACAATGAAGAGAGGCTAAAACTATTACTTCACAATGAAAAGAGACTAAAACTATTACTTCACAATGAAGAGAGACTAAAATACCATTACTTCACAATGAAGAGAGACTAAAATACCATTACTTCACAATGAAGAGAGACTAAAACTATTACTTCACAATGAAGAGAGACTAAAACTATTACTTCACAATGAAGAGAGACTAAAACTATTACTTCACAATGAAGACACTAAAAACCATTACTTCACAATGAAGAGACTAAAACTATTACTTCACAATAAAGAGAGACTAAAACTATTACTTCACAATGAAAAGAGACTAAAACTATTACTTCACAATAAAGAGAGACTAAAACTATTACTTCACGATGAAGAGAGACTAAAACTATTACTTCACAATGAAGAGAGACTAAAACTATTACTTCACAATGAAGAGAGTCTAAAACTATTACTTCACAATGAAGAGAGACTAAAACTATTACTTCACAATGAAAAGAGGCTAAAACTATTACTTCACAATGAAAAGAGACAAACTATTACTTCACAATAAAGAGAGACTAAAACTATTACTTCACAATGAAGAGGCTAAAACTATTACTTCACAATGAAGAGAATAAAAACCATTACTTCACAATGAAGAGAGGCTAAAATACCATTACTTCACAATGGAGAGACTAAAAACCATTACATCACAATGAAGAGAGACTAAAATACCATTACTTCACAATGAAGAGGCTAAAACTATTACTTCACAATGAAGAGAGACTAAAACCATTACTTCACAATGAAGAGAGGCTAAAACTATTACTTCACAATGAAGGGAGGCTAAAACTATTACTTCACAATGAAGGGAGGCTAAAACTATTACTTCACAATGAAGGGAGGCTAAAACTATTACTTCACAATGAAGAGAGACTAAAACTATTACTTCACAATGAAGAGAGACTAAAACTATTACTTCACAATGAAGAGAGACTAAAATACCATTATTTCACAATAAAGAGAGACTAAAAACCATTACTTCACAATGAAGAGAGACTAAAACTTTTACTTCACAATGAAGAGAGACTAAAAACCATTACTTCACAATGAAGAGGCTAAAACTATTACTTCACAATGAAGAGAGACTAAAACCATTACTTCACAATAAAGAGAGGCTAAAACTATTACTTCACAATGAAGGGAGGCTAAAACTATTACTTCACAATGAAGAGAGACTAAAACTATTACTTCACAATGAAGAGAGGCTAAAAACCATTACTTCACAATGAAGAGGCTAAAACTATTACTTCACAATGAAGAGAGACTAAAACTATTACTTCACAATAAAGAGAGACTAAAAACCATTACTTCACAATGAAGAGGCTAAAACTATTACTTCACAATGAAGAGAGACTAAAACTATTACTTCACAATGAAGAGAGACTAAAACTATTACTTCACGATGAAGAGAGACTAAAACTATTACTTCACAATAAAGAGAGACTAAAAACCATTACTTCACAATGAAGAGGCTAAAACTATTACTTCACAATGAAGAGAGGCTAAAACTATTACTTCACAATGAAAAGAGACTAAAACTATTACTTCACAATAAAGAGAGACTAAAACTATTACTTCACAATGAAAAGAGACTAAAACTATTACTTCACAATAAAGAGAGACTAAAACTATTACTTCACGATGAAGAGAGACTAAAACTATTACTTCACAATGAAGAGAGACTAAAACTATTACTTCACAATGAAGAGAGTCTAAAACTATTACTTCACAATGAAGAGAGACTAAAACTATTACTTCACAATGAAAAGAGGCTAAAACTATTACTTCACAATGAAGAGAGACTAAAATACCATTACTTCACAATGAAGAGAGACTAAAATACCATTACTTCACAATGAAGAGAGACTAAAAAACATTAATTCACAATGAAGAGAGACTAAAAACCATTAATTTACAATGAAGAGAGACTAAAACTATTACTTCACAATGAAGAGAGACTAAAACTATTACTTCACAATGAAGACACTAAAAACCATTACTTCACAATGAAGAGACTAAAACTATTACTTCACAATAAAGAGATACTAAAAACCATTACTTCACAATGAAGAGAGACTAAAACTATTACTTCACAATGAAGAGAGACTAGAATACCATCACTTCACAATGAAGAGAGACTAAAATACCATTACTCCACAATGAAGAGAGACTAAAATACCATTACTTCACAATGAAGAGAGACTAAAACTATTACTTCACAATGAAGAGAGGCTAAAACTATTACTTCACAATGAAAAGAGACTAAAACTATTACTTCACAATGAAGAGAGACTAAAATACCATTACTTCACAATGAAGAGAGACTAAAATACCATTACTTCACAATGAAGAGAGACTAAAACTATTACTTCACAATGAAGAGAGACTAAAACTATTACTTCACAATGAAGAGAGACTAAAACTATTACTTCACAATGAAGACACTAAAAACCATTACTTCACAATGAAGAGACTAAAACTATTACTTCACAATAAAGAGAGACTAAAACTATTACTTCACAATGAAAAGAGACTAAAACTATTACTTCACAATAAAGAGAGACTAAAACTATTACTTCACGATGAAGAGAGACTAAAACTATTACTTCACAATGAAGAGAGACTAAAACTATTACTTCACAATGAAGAGAGTCTAAAACTATTACTTCACAATGAAGAGAGACTAAAACTATTACTTCACAATGAAAAGAGGCTAAAACTATTACTTCACAATGAAAAGAGACAAACTATTACTTCACAATAAAGAGAGACTAAAACTATTACTTCACAATGAAGAGGCTAAAACTATTACTTCACAATGAAGAGAATAAAAACCATTACTTCACAATGAAGAGAGGCTAAAATACCATTACTTCACAATGGAGAGACTAAAAACCATTACATCACAATGAAGAGAGACTAAAATACCATTATTTCACAATAAAGAGAGACTAAAAACCATTACTTCACAATGAAGAGAGACTAAAAACCATTACTTCACAATGAAGAGGCTAAAACTATTACTTCACAATGAAGAGAGACTAAAACCATTACTTCACAATGAAGAGAGGCTAAAACTATTACTTCACAATGAAGGGAGGCTAAAACTATTACTTCACAATGAAGAGAGACTAAAACTATTACTTCACAATGAAGAGAGGCTAAAAACCATTACTTCACAATGAAGAGGCTAAAACTATTACTTCACAATGAAGAGAGACTAAAACTATTACTTCACAATAAAGAGAGACTAAAAACCATTACTTCACAATGAAGAGGCTAAAACTATTACTTCACAATGAAGAGAGACTAAAACTATTACTTCACAATGAAGAGAGACTAAAACTATTACTTCACGATGAAGAGAGACTAAAACTATTACTTCACAATAAAGAGAGACTAAAAACCATTACTTCACAATGAAGAGGCTAAAACTATTACTTCACAATGAAGAGAGGCTAAAACTATTACTTCACAATGAAAAGAGACTAAAACTATTACTTCACAATAAAGAGAGACTAAAACTATTACTTCACAATGAAAAGAGACTAAAACTATTACTTCACAATAAAGAGAGACTAAAACTATTACTTCACGATGAAGAGAGACTAAAACTATTACTTCACAATGAAGAGAGACTAAAACTATTACTTCACAATGAAAAGAGGCTAAAACTATTACTTCACAATGAAAAGAGACAAACTATTACTTCACAATGAAGAGAGACTAAAATACCATTACTTCACAATGAAGAGAGACTAAAATACCATTACTTCACAATGAAGAGAGACTAAAAAACATTAATTCACAATGAAGAGAGACTAAAAACCATTAATTTACAATGAAGAGAGACTAAAACTATTACTTCACAATGAAGAGAGACTAAAATACCATCACTTCACAATGAAGAGACTAAAACTATTACTTCACAATAAAGAGAGACTAAAAACCATTACTTCACAATGAAGAGAGACTAAAACTATTACTTCACAATGAAGAGAGACTAAAACTATTACTTCACAATGAAGAGAGACTAAAACTATTACTTCACAATGAAGAGAGACTAAAATACCATCACTTCACAATGAAGAGAGACTAAAATACCATTACTCCACAATGAAGAGAGACTAAAATACCATTACTTCACAATGAAGAGAGACTAAAACTATTACTTCACAATGAAGAGAGGCTAAAACTATTACTTCACAATGAAAAGAGACTAAAACTATTACTTCACAATGAAGAGAGACTAAAATACCATTACTTCACAATGAAGAGAGACTAAAATACCATTACTTCACAATGAAGAGAGACTAAAAGTATTACTTCACAATGAAGAGAGACTAAAACTATTACTTCACAATGAAGAGAGACTAAAACTATTACTTCACAATGAAGACACTAAAAACCATTACTTCACAATGAAGAGACTAAAACTATTACTTCACAATGAAGAGTGACTAAAACTATTACTTCACAATGAAGAGAGACTAAAACTATTACTTCACAATGAAAAGAGGCTAAAAACCATTACTTCACAATGAAGTGAGACTAAAACTATTACTTCACAATGAAGAGAGACTAAAACTATTACTTCACGATGAAGAGAGACTAAAACTATTACTTCACAATGAAGAGAGGCTAAAACTATTACTTCACAATGAAGAGAGGCTAAAACTATTACTTCACAATGAAGAGAGGCTAAAACTATTACTTCACAATGAAAAGAGACTAAAACTATTACTTCACAATGAAGAGAGACTAAAATACCATTACTTCACAATGAAGAGAGACTAAAATACCATTACTTCACAATGAAGAGAGACTAAAACTATTACTTCACAATGAAGAGAGACTAAAACTATTACTTCACAATGAAAAGAGGCTAAAAACCATTACTTCACAATGAAGTGAGACTAAAACTATAACTTCACAATGAAGAGAGACTAAAAAAACATTACTTCACAATGAAGAGAGGCTAAAAACCATTACTTCACAATGAAGAGACTATAAACCATTACTTCACAATGAAGAGAGACTAAAACTATTACTTCACAATAAAGAGAGACTAAAAACCATTACTTCACAATGAAGAGAGACTAAAACTATTACTTCACAATAAAGAGAGACTAAAAACCATTACTTCACAATGAAGAGGCTAAAACTATTACTTCACAATGAAGAGAGGCTAAAACTATTACTTCACAATGAAAAGAGACTAAAACTATTACTTCACAATAAAAAGAGACTAAAACTATTACTTCACAATGAAAAGAGACTAAAACTATTACTTCACAATAAAGAGAGACTAAAACTATTACTTCACGATGAAGAGAGACTAAAACTATTACTTCACAATGAAGAGAGACTAAAACTATTACTTCACAATGAAGAGAGTCTAAAACTATTACTTCACAATGAAGAGAGACTAAAACTATTACTTCACAATGAAAAGAGGCTAAAACTATTACTTCACAATGAAGAGAGACTAAAATACCATTACTTCACAATGAAGAGAGACTAAAATACCATTACTTCACAATGAAGAGAGACTAAAAAACATTAATTCACAATGAAGAGAGACTAAAAACCATTAATTTACAATGAAGAGAGACTAAAACTATTACTTCACAATGAAGAGAGACTAAAACTATTACTTCACAATGAAGACACTAAAAACCATTACTTCACAATGAAGAGACTAAAACTATTACTTCACAATAAAGAGAGACTAAAAACCATTACTTCACAATGAAGAGAGACTAAAACTATTACTTCACAATGAAGAGAGACTAAAACTATTACTTCACAATGAAGAGAGACTAAAACTATTACTTCACAATGAAGAGAGACTAAAATACCATCACTTCACAATGAAGAGAGACTAAAATACCATTACTTCACAATGAAGAGAGACTAAAATACCATTACTTCACAATGAAGAGAGACTAAAACTATTACTTCACAATGAAGAGAGGCTAAAACTATTACTTCACAATGAAAAGAGACTAAAACTATTACTTCACAATGAAGAGAGACTAAAATACCATTACTTCACAATGAAGAGAGACTAAAATACCATTACTTCACAATGAAGAGAGACTAAAACTATTACTTCACAATGAAGAGAGACTAAAACTATTACTTCACAATGAAGAGAGACTAAAATACCATTACTTCACAATGAAGAGAGACTAAAACTATTACTTCACAATGAAGAGAGACTAAAACTATTACTTCACAATGAAGAGAGGCTAAAACTATTACTTCACAATGAAAAGAGACTAAAACTATTACTTCACAATGAAGAGAGACTAAAATACCATTACTTCACAATGAAGAGAGACTAAAATACCATTACTTCACAATGAAGAGAGACTAAAACTATTACTTCACAATGAAGAGAGACTAAAACTATTACTTCACAATGAAAAGAGGCTAAAAACCATTACTTCACAATGAAGTGAGACTAAAACTATAACTTCACAATGAAGAGAGACTAAAAAAACATTACTTCACAATGAAGAGAGGCTAAAAACCATTACTTCACAATGAAGAGACTATAAACCATTACTTCACAATGAAGAGAGACTAAAACTATTACTTCACAATAAAGAGAGACTAAAAACCATTACTTCACAATGAAGAGAGACTAAAACTATTACTTCACAATAAAGAGAGACTAAAAACCATTACTTCACAATGAAGAGGCTAAAACTATTACTTCACAATGAAGAGAGGCTAAAACTATTACTTCACAATGAAAAGAGACTAAAACTATTACTTCACAATAAAAAGAGACTAAAACTATTACTTCACAATGAAAAGAGACTAAAACTATTACTTCACAATAAAGAGAGACTAAAACTATTACTTCACGATGAAGAGAGACTAAAACTATTACTTCACAATGAAGAGAGACTAAAACTATTACTTCACAATGAAGAGAGTCTAAAACTATTACTTCACAATGAAGAGAGACTAAAACTATTACTTCACAATGAAAAGAGGCTAAAACTATTACTTCACAATGAAGAGAGACTAAAATACCATTACTTCACAATGAAGAGAGACTAAAATACCATTACTTCACAATGAAGAGAGACTAAAAAACATTAATTCACAATGAAGAGAGACTAAAAACCATTAATTTACAATGAAGAGAGACTAAAACTATTACTTCACAATGAAGAGAGACTAAAACTATTACTTCACAATGAAGACACTAAAAACCATTACTTCACAATGAAGAGACTAAAACTATTACTTCACAATAAAGAGAGACTAAAAACCATTACTTCACAATGAAGAGAGACTAAAACTATTACTTCACAATGAAGAGAGACTAAAACTATTACTTCACAATGAAGAGAGACTAAAACTATTACTTCACAATGAAGAGAGACTAAAATACCATCACTTCACAATGAAGAGAGACTAAAATACCATTACTTCACAATGAAGAGAGACTAAAATACCATTACTTCACAATGAAGAGAGACTAAAACTATTACTTCACAATGAAGAGAGGCTAAAACTATTACTTCACAATGAAAAGAGACTAAAACTATTACTTCACAATGAAGAGAGACTAAAATACCATTACTTCACAATGAAGAGAGACTAAAATACCATTACTTCACAATGAAGAGAGACTAAAACTATTACTTCACAATGAAGAGAGACTAAAACTATTACTTCACAATGAAGAGAGACTAAAATACCATTACTTCACAATGAAGAGAGACTAAAACTATTACTTCACGATGAAGAGAGACTAAAACTATTACTTCACAATGAAGAGAGACTAAAACTATTACTTCACAATGAAGAGAGTCTAAAACTATTACTTCACAATGAAGAGAGACTAAAACTATTACTTCACAATGAAGAGAATAAAAACCATTACTTCACAATGAAGAGAGGCTAAAATACCATTACTTCACAATGGAGAGAGACTAAAACTATTACTTCACGATGAAGAGAGACTAAAACTATTACTTCACAATGAAGAGAGACTAAAACTATTACTTCACAATGAAGAGAGTCTAAAACTATTACTTCACAATGAAGAGAGACTAAAACTATTACTTCACAATGAAGAGAGACTAAAATACCATTACTTCACAATGAAGAGAGACTAAAACTATTACTTCACGATGAAGAGAGACTAAAACTATTACTTCACAATGAAGAGAGACTAAAACTATTACTTCACAATGAAGAGAGTCTAAAACTATTACTTCACAATGAAGAGAGACTAAAACTATTACTTCACAATGAAAAGAGGCTAAAACTATTACTTCACAATGAAAAGAGACAAACTATTACTTCACAATAAAGAGAGACTAAAACTATTACTTCACAATGAAGAGGCTAAAACTATTACTTCACAATGAAGAGAATAAAAACCATTACTTCACAATGAAGAGAGGCTAAAATACCATTACTTCACAATGGAGAGACTAAAAACCATTACATCACAATGAAGAGAGACTAAAATACCATTATTTCACAATAAAGAGAGACTAAAAACCATTACTTCACAATGAAGAGAGACTAAAACTTTTACTTCACAATGAAGAGAGACTAAAAACCATTACTTCACAATGAAGAGGCTAAAACTATTACTTCACAATGAAGAGAGACTAAAACCATTACTTCACAATGAAGAGAGGCTAAAACTATTACTTCACAATGAAGGGAGGCTAAAACTATTACTTCACAATGAAGAGAGACTAAAACTATTACTTCACAATGAAGAGAGGCTAAAAACCATTACTTCACAATGAAGAGGCTAAAACTATTACTTCACAATGAAGAGAGACTAAAACTATTACTTCACAATAAAGAGAGACTAAAAACCATTACTTCACAATGAAGAGGCTAAAACTATTACTTCACAATGAAGAGAGACTAAAACTATTACTTCACAATGAAGAGAGACTAAAACTATTACTTCACGATGAAGAGAGACTAAAACTATTACTTCACAATAAAGAGAGACTAAAAACCATTACTTCACAATGAAGAGGCTAAAACTATTACTTCACAATGAAGAGAGGCTAAAACTATTACTTCACAATGAAAAGAGACTAAAACTATTACTTCACAATAAAGAGAGACTAAAACTATTACTTCACAATGAAAAGAGACTAAAACTATTACTTCACAATAAAGAGAGACTAAAACTATTACTTCACGATGAAGAGAGACTAAAACTATTACTTCACAATGAAGAGAGACTAAAACTATTACTTCACAATGAAAAGAGGCTAAAACTATTACTTCACAATGAAAAGAGACAAACTATTACTTCACAATGAAGAGAGACTAAAATACCATTACTTCACAATGAAGAGAGACTAAAATACCATTACTTCACAATGAAGAGAGACTAAAAAACATTAATTCACAATGAAGAGAGACTAAAAACCATTAATTTACAATGAAGAGAGACTAAAACTATTACTTCACAATGAAGAGAGACTAAAATACCATCACTTCACAATGAAGAGACTAAAACTATTACTTCACAATAAAGAGAGACTAAAAACCATTACTTCACAATGAAGAGAGACTAAAACTATTACTTCACAATGAAGAGAGACTAAAACTATTACTTCACAATGAAGAGAGACTAAAACTATTACTTCACAATGAAGAGAGACTAAAATACCATCACTTCACAATGAAGAGAGACTAAAATACCATTACTCCACAATGAAGAGAGACTAAAATACCATTACTTCACAATGAAGAGAGACTAAAACTATTACTTCACAATGAAGAGAGGCTAAAACTATTACTTCACAATGAAAAGAGACTAAAACTATTACTTCACAATGAAGAGAGACTAAAATACCATTACTTCACAATGAAGAGAGACTAAAATACCATTACTTCACAATGAAGAGAGACTAAAAGTATTACTTCACAATGAAGAGAGACTAAAACTATTACTTCACAATGAAGAGAGACTAAAACTATTACTTCACAATGAAGACACTAAAAACCATTACTTCACAATGAAGAGACTAAAACTATTACTTCACAATGAAGAGTGACTAAAACTATTACTTCACAATGAAGAGAGACTAAAACTATTACTTCACAATGAAAAGAGGCTAAAAACCATTACTTCACAATGAAGTGAGACTAAAACTATTACTTCACAATGAAGAGAGACTAAAACTATTACTTCACGATGAAGAGAGACTAAAACTATTACTTCACAATGAAGAGAGGCTAAAACTATTACTTCACAATGAAGAGAGGCTAAAACTATTACTTCACAATGAAGAGAGGCTAAAACTATTACTTCACAATGAAAAGAGACTAAAACTATTACTTCACAATGAAGAGAGACTAAAATACCATTACTTCACAATGAAGAGAGACTAAAATACCATTACTTCACAATGAAGAGAGACTAAAACTATTACTTCACAATGAAGAGAGACTAAAACTATTACTTCACAATGAAAAGAGGCTAAAAACCATTACTTCACAATGAAGTGAGACTAAAACTATAACTTCACAATGAAGAGAGACTAAAAAAACATTACTTCACAATGAAGAGAGGCTAAAAACCATTACTTCACAATGAAGAGACTATAAACCATTACTTCACAATGAAGAGAGACTAAAACTATTACTTCACAATAAAGAGAGACTAAAAACCATTACTTCACAATGAAGAGAGACTAAAACTATTACTTCACAATAAAGAGAGACTAAAAACCATTACTTCACAATGAAGAGGCTAAAACTATTACTTCACAATGAAGAGAGGCTAAAACTATTACTTCACAATGAAAAGAGACTAAAACTATTACTTCACAATAAAAAGAGACTAAAACTATTACTTCACAATGAAAAGAGACTAAAACTATTACTTCACAATAAAGAGAGACTAAAACTATTACTTCACGATGAAGAGAGACTAAAACTATTACTTCACAATGAAGAGAGACTAAAACTATTACTTCACAATGAAGAGAGTCTAAAACTATTACTTCACAATGAAGAGAGACTAAAACTATTACTTCACAATGAAAAGAGGCTAAAACTATTACTTCACAATGAAGAGAGACTAAAATACCATTACTTCACAATGAAGAGAGACTAAAATACCATTACTTCACAATGAAGAGAGACTAAAAAACATTAATTCACAATGAAGAGAGACTAAAAACCATTAATTTACAATGAAGAGAGACTAAAACTATTACTTCACAATGAAGAGAGACTAAAACTATTACTTCACAATGAAGACACTAAAAACCATTACTTCACAATGAAGAGACTAAAACTATTACTTCACAATAAAGAGAGACTAAAAACCATTACTTCACAATGAAGAGAGACTAAAACTATTACTTCACAATGAAGAGAGACTAAAACTATTACTTCACAATGAAGAGAGACTAAAACTATTACTTCACAATGAAGAGAGACTAAAATACCATCACTTCACAATGAAGAGAGACTAAAATACCATTACTTCACAATGAAGAGAGACTAAAATACCATTACTTCACAATGAAGAGAGACTAAAACTATTACTTCACAATGAAGAGAGGCTAAAACTATTACTTCACAATGAAAAGAGACTAAAACTATTACTTCACAATGAAGAGAGACTAAAATACCATTACTTCACAATGAAGAGAGACTAAAATACCATTACTTCACAATGAAGAGAGACTAAAACTATTACTTCACAATGAAGAGAGACTAAAACTATTACTTCACAATGAAGAGAGACTAAAATACCATTACTTCACAATGAAGAGAGACTAAAACTATTACTTCACGATGAAGAGAGACTAAAACTATTACTTCACAATGAAGAGAGACTAAAACTATTACTTCACAATGAAGAGAGTCTAAAACTATTACTTCACAATGAAGAGAGACTAAAACTATTACTTCACAATGAAGAGAATAAAAACCATTACTTCACAATGAAGAGAGGCTAAAATACCATTACTTCACAATGGAGAGAGACTAAAACTATTACTTCACGATGAAGAGAGACTAAAACTATTACTTCACAATGAAGAGAGACTAAAACTATTACTTCACAATGAAGAGAGTCTAAAACTATTACTTCACAATGAAGAGAGACTAAAACTATTACTTCACAATGAAGAGAGACTAAAATACCATTACTTCACAATGAAGAGAGACTAAAACTATTACTTCACGATGAAGAGAGACTAAAACTATTACTTCACAATGAAGAGAGACTAAAACTATTACTTCACAATGAAGAGAGTCTAAAACTATTACTTCACAATGAAGAGAGACTAAAACTATTACTTCACAATGAAAAGAGGCTAAAACTATTACTTCACAATGAAAAGAGACAAACTATTACTTCACAATAAAGAGAGACTAAAACTATTACTTCACAATGAAGAGGCTAAAACTATTACTTCACAATGAAGAGAATAAAAACCATTACTTCACAATGAAGAGAGGCTAAAATACCATTACTTCACAATGGAGAGACTAAAAACCATTACATCACAATGAAGAGAGACTAAAATACCATTATTTCACAATAAAGAGAGACTAAAAACCATTACTTCACAATGAAGAGAGACTAAAACTTTTACTTCACAATGAAGAGAGACTAAAAACCATTACTTCACAATGAAGAGGCTAAAACTATTACTTCACAATGAAGAGAGACTAAAACCATTACTTCACAATGAAGAGAGGCTAAAACTATTACTTCACAATGAAGGGAGGCTAAAACTATTACTTCACAATGAAGAGAGACTAAAACTATTACTTCACAATGAAGAGAGGCTAAAAACCATTACTTCACAATGAAGAGGCTAAAACTATTACTTCACAATGAAGAGAGACTAAAACTATTACTTCACAATAAAGAGAGACTAAAAACCATTACTTCACAATGAAGAGGCTAAAACTATTACTTCACAATGAAGAGAGACTAAAACTATTACTTCACAATGAAGAGAGACTAAAACTATTACTTCACGATGAAGAGAGACTAAAACTATTACTTCACAATAAAGAGAGACTAAAAACCATTACTTCACAATGAAGAGGCTAAAACTATTACTTCACAATGAAGAGAGGCTAAAACTATTACTTCACAATGAAAAGAGACTAAAACTATTACTTCACAATAAAGAGAGACTAAAACTATTACTTCACAATGAAAAGAGACTAAAACTATTACTTCACAATAAAGAGAGACTAAAACTATTACTTCACGATGAAGAGAGACTAAAACTATTACTTCACAATGAAGAGAGACTAAAACTATTACTTCACAATGAAAAGAGGCTAAAACTATTACTTCACAATGAAGAGAGACTAAAATACCATTACTTCACAATGAAGAGAGACTAAAATACCATTACTTCACAATGAAGAGAGACTAAAAAACATTAATTCACAATGAAGAGAGACTAAAAACCATTAATTTACAATGAAGAGAGACTAAAACTATTACTTCACAATGAAGAGAGACTAAAACTATTACTTCACAATGAAGAGAGACTAAAACTATTACTTCACGATGAAGAGAGACTAAAACTATTACTTCACAATAAAGAGAGACTAAAAACCATTACTTCACAATGAAGAGGCTAAAAACCATTACTTCACAATGAAGAGACTAAAACTATTACTTCACAATGAAGACACTAAAAACCATTACTTCACAATGAAGAGACTAAAACTATTACTTCACAATAAAGAGAGACTAAAAACCATTACTTCACAATGAAGAGAGACTAAAACTATTACTTCACAATGAAGAGAGACTAAAACTATTACTTCACAATGAAGAGAGACTAAAACTATTACTTCACAATGAAGAGAGACTAAAATACCATCACTTCACAATGAAGAGAGACTAAAATACCATTACTCCACAATGAAGAGAGACTAAAATACCATTACTTCACAATGAAGAGAGACTAAAACTATTACTTCACAATGAAGAGAGACTAAAACTATTACTTCACAATGAAAAGAGACTAAAACTATTACTTCACAATGAAGAGAGACTAAAATACCATTACTTCACAATGAAGAGAGACTAAAATACCATTACTTCACAATGAAGAGAGACTAAAAGTATTACTTCACAATGAAGAGAGACTAAAACTATTACTTCACAATGAAGAGAGCCTAAACTATTACTTCACAATGAAGACACTAAAAACCATTACTTCACAATGAAGAGACTAAAACTATTACTTCACAATGAAGAGTGACTAAAACTATTACTTCACAATGAAGAGAGACTAAAACTATTACTTCACAATGAAAAGAGGCTAAAAACCATTACTTCACAATGAAGTGAGACTAAAACTATTACTTCACAATGAAGAGAGACTAAAACTATTACTTCACAATGAAGAGAGGCTAAAACTATTACTTCACAATGAAGAGAGGCTAAAACTATTACTTCACAATGAAAAGAGACTAAAACTATTACTTCACAATGAAGAGAGACTAAAATACCATTACTTCACAATGAAGAGAGACTAAAATACCATTACTTCACAATGAAGAGAGACTAAAACTATTACTTCACAATGAAGAGAGACTAAAACTATTACTTCACAATGAAAAGAGGCTAAAAACCATTACTTCACAATGAAGTGAGACTAAAACTATAACTTCACAATGAAGAGAGACTAAAAAAACATTACTTCACAATGAAGAGAGGCTAAAAACCATTACTTCACAATGAAGAGACTATAAACCATTACTTCACAATGAAGAGAGACTAAAACTATTACTTCACAATAAAGAGAGACTAAAAACCATTACTTCACAATGAAGAGAGACTAAAACTATTACTTCACAATAAAGAGAGACTAAAAACCATTACTTCACAATGAAGAGGCTAAAACTATTACTTCACAATGAAGAGAGGCTAAAACGATTACTTCACAATGAAAAGAGACTAAAACTATTACTTCACAATAAAAAGAGACTAAAACTATTACTTCACAATGAAAAGAGACTAAAACTATTACTTCACAATAAAGAGAGACTAAAACTATTACTTCACGATGAAGAGAGACTAAAACTATTACTTCACAATGAAGAGAGACTAAAACTATTACTTCACAATGAAGAGAGTCTAAAACTATTACTTCACAATGAAGAGAGACTAAAACTATTACTTCACAATGAAAAGAGGCTAAAACTATTACTTCACAATGAAGAGAGACTAAAATACCATTACTTCACAATGAAGAGAGACTAAAAAACATTAATTCACAATGAAGAGAGACTAAAAACCATTAATTTACAATGAAGAGAGACTAAAACTATTACTTCACAATGAAGAGAGACTAAAACTATTACTTCACAATGAAGACACTAAAAACCATTACTTCACAATGAAGAGACTAAAACTATTACTTCACAATAAAGAGAGACTAAAAACCATTACTTCACAATGAAGAGAGACTAAAACTATTACTTCACAATGAAGAGAGACTAAAACTATTACTTCACAATGAAGAGAGACTAAAACTATTACTTCACAATGAAGAGAGACTAAAATACCATCACTTCACAATGAAGAGAGACTAAAATACCATTACTCCACAATGAAGAGAGACTAAAATACCATTACTTCACAATGAAGAGAGACTAAAACTATTACTTCACAATGAAGAGAGACTAAAACTATTACTTCACAATGAAAAGAGGCTAAAACTATTACTTCACAATGAAGAGAGACTAAAACTATTACTTCACAATGAAGAGAGACTAAAACTATTACTTCACGATGAAGAGAGACTAAAACTATTACTTCACAATAAAGAGAGACTAAAAACCATTACTTCACAATGAAGAGGCTAAAACTATTACTTCACAATGAAGAGAGGCTAAAACTATTACTTCACAATGAAAAGAGACTAAAACTATTACTTCACAATAAAGAGAGACTAAAACTATTACTTCACAATGAAAAGAGACTAAAACTATTACTTCACAATAAAGAGAGACTAAAACTATTACTTCACGATGAAGAGAGACTAAAACTATTACTTCACAATGAAGAGAGACTAAAACTATTACTTCACAATGAAAAGAGGCTAAAACTATTACTTCACAATGAAGAGAGACTAAAATACCATTACTTCACAATGAAGAGAGACTAAAATACCATTACTTCACAATGAAGAGAGACTAAAAAACATTAATTCACAATGAAGAGAGACTAAAAACCATTAATTTACAATGAAGAGAGACTAAAACTATTACTTCACAATGAAGAGAGACTAAAACTATTACTTCACAATGAAGAGAGACTAAAACTATTACTTCACGATGAAGAGAGACTAAAACTATTACTTCACAATAAAGAGAGACTAAAAACCATTACTTCACAATGAAGAGGCTAAAAACCATTACTTCACAATGAAGAGACTAAAACTATTACTTCACAATGAAGACACTAAAAACCATTACTTCACAATGAAGAGACTAAAACTATTACTTCACAATAAAGAGAGACTAAAAACCATTACTTCACAATGAAGAGAGACTAAAACTATTACTTCACAATGAAGAGAGACTAAAACTATTACTTCACAATGAAGAGAGACTAAAACTATTACTTCACAATGAAGAGAGACTAAAATACCATCACTTCACAATGAAGAGAGACTAAAATACCATTACTCCACAATGAAGAGAGACTAAAATACCATTACTTCACAATGAAGAGAGACTAAAACTATTACTTCACAATGAAGAGAGACTAAAACTATTACTTCACAATGAAAAGAGACTAAAACTATTACTTCACAATGAAGAGAGACTAAAATACCATTACTTCACAATGAAGAGAGACTAAAATACCATTACTTCACAATGAAGAGAGACTAAAAGTATTACTTCACAATGAAGAGAGACTAAAACTATTACTTCACAATGAAGAGAGCCTAAACTATTACTTCACAATGAAGACACTAAAAACCATTACTTCACAATGAAGAGACTAAAACTATTACTTCACAATGAAGAGTGACTAAAACTATTACTTCACGATGAAGAGAGACTAAAACTATTACTTCACAATGAAAAGAGGCTAAAAACCATTACTTCACAATGAAGTGAGACTAAAACTATTACTTCACAATGAAGAGAGACTAAAACTATTACTTCACAATGAAGAGAGGCTAAAACTATTACTTCACAATGAAGAGAGGCTAAAACTATTACTTCACAATGAAAAGAGACTAAAACTATTACTTCACAATGAAGAGAGACTAAAATACCATTACTTCACAATGAAGAGAGACTAAAATACCATTACTTCACAATGAAGAGAGACTAAAACTATTACTTCACAATGAAGAGAGACTAAAACTATTACTTCACAATGAAAAGAGGCTAAAAACCATTACTTCACAATGAAGTGAGACTAAAACTATAACTTCACAATGAAGAGAGACTAAAAAAACATTACTTCACAATGAAGAGAGGCTAAAAACCATTACTTCACAATGAAGAGACTATAAACCATTACTTCACAATGAAGAGAGACTAAAACTATTACTTCACAATAAAGAGAGACTAAAAACCATTACTTCACAATGAAGAGAGACTAAAACTATTACTTCACAATAAAGAGAGACTAAAAACCATTACTTCACAATGAAGAGGCTAAAACTATTACTTCACAATGAAGAGAGGCTAAAACGATTACTTCACAATGAAAAGAGACTAAAACTATTACTTCACAATAAAAAGAGACTAAAACTATTACTTCACAATGAAAAGAGACTAAAACTATTACTTCACAATAAAGAGAGACTAAAACTATTACTTCACGATGAAGAGAGACTAAAACTATTACTTCACAATGAAGAGAGACTAAAACTATTACTTCACAATGAAGAGAGTCTAAAACTATTACTTCACAATGAAGAGAGACTAAAACTATTACTTCACAATGAAAAGAGGCTAAAACTATTACTTCACAATGAAGAGAGACTAAAATACCATTACTTCACAATGAAGAGAGACTAAAAAACATTAATTCACAATGAAGAGAGACTAAAAACCATTAATTTACAATGAAGAGAGACTAAAACTATTACTTCACAATGAAGAGAGACTAAAACTATTACTTCACAATGAAGACACTAAAAACCATTACTTCACAATGAAGAGACTAAAACTATTACTTCACAATAAAGAGAGACTAAAAACCATTACTTCACAATGAAGAGAGACTAAAACTATTACTTCACAATGAAGAGAGACTAAAACTATTACTTCACAATGAAGAGAGACTAAAACTATTACTTCACAATGAAGAGAGACTAAAATACCATCACTTCACAATGAAGAGAGACTAAAATACCATTACTTCACAATGAAGAGAGACTAAAATACCATTACTTCACAATGAAGAGAGACTAAAACTATTACTTCACAATGAAGAGAGGCTAAAACTATTACTTCACAATGAAAAGAGACTAAAATTATTACTTCACAATGAAGAGAGACTACAATACCATTACTTCACAATGAAGAGAGACTAAAATACCATTACTTCACAATGAAGAGAGACTAAAACTATTACTTCACAATGAAGAGAGACTAAAACTATTACTTCACAATGAAGAGAGACTAAAACTATTACTTCACAATGAAGACACTAAAAACCATTACTTCACAATGAAGAGACTAAAACTATTACTTCACAATGAAGAGAGACTAAAACTATTACTTCACAATGAAAAGAGGCTAAAAACCATTACTTCACAATGAAGTGAGACTAAAACTATTACTTCACAATGAAGAGAGACTAAAACTATTACTTCACGATGAAGAGAGACTAAAACTATTACTTCACAATGAAGAGAGGCTAAAACTATTACATCACAATGAAGAGAGGCTAAAACTATTACTTCACAATGAAGAGAGGCTAAAACTATTACTTCACAATGAAAAGAGACTAAAACTATTACTTCACAATGAAGAGAGGCTAAAAACCATTACTTCACAATGAAGAGGCTAAAACTATTACTTCACAATAAAGAGAGACTAAAACTATTACTTCACAATGAAGAGAGACTAAAATACCATTACTTCACAATGAAGAGAGACTAAAATACCATTACTTCACAATGAAGAGAGACTAAAACTATTACTTCACAATGAAGAGAGACTAAAACTATTACTTCACAATGAAAAGAGGCTAAAAACCATTACTTCACAATGAAGTGAGACTAAAACTATAACTTCACAATGACGAGAGACTAAAAAAACATTACTTCACAATGAAGAGACTATAAACCATTACTTCACAATGAAGAGACTATAAACCATTACTTAACAATGAAGTGAGGCTAAAACTATTACTTCACAATGAAGAGAGACTAAAACTATTACTTCACGATGAAGAGAGACTAAAACTATTACTTCACAATGAAGAGAGGCTAAAACTATTACTTCACAATGAAGAGAGACTAAAAACCATTACTTCACGATGAAGAGAGACTAAAACCATTACTTCACAATGAAGAGAGACTAAAACTATTACTTCACAATGAAGAGAGACTAAAACTATTACTTCACAATGAAGAGAGACTAAAACTATTACTTCACAATAAAGAGAGACTAAAACTATTACTTCACAATGAAGAGAGACTAAATGCACACAAATGCATGCACGCACACACACACACACGGATGCATGCACGCACACACACGGATGCATGCACGCACACACACAGATGCATGCACACACACACACACACACACACAGATGCATGCACACACACAGATTCATGCACACACACACAGATGCACGCCACACACACACACACACACACACACACACACACACACACACACACACACACACACACACACACACACACACACACACACACACACACACACACACAGATTCATGCACACACACAGATGCATGCACACACAGATGCATGCACACACAGATGCATGCACACACAGATGCATGCACACACACATCATCAGGAGGAAGAGGGAGTGTGAGTAAAAGAAAAAGAAAGACATTGGACTAGTTCAAGAGAGAAAGACATTGGACTAGTTCAAGAGAGAAAGGCATTGGACTAGTTCAAGAGAGAAAGACAGATGGACTAGTTCAAGAGAGAAAGACATTGGACTAGTTCAAGAGAGAAAGACATTGGACTAGTTCAAGAGAGAAAGACAGATGGACTAGTTCAAGAGAGAAAGACATATGGACTAGTTCAAGAGAGAAAGACATTGGACTAGTTCAAGAGAGAAAGACATTGGACTAGTTCAAGAGAGAAAGACATTGGACTAGTTCAAGAGAGAAAGACAGATGGACTAGTTCAAGAGAGAAAGACATTGGACTAGTTCAAGAGAGAAAGACATTGGACTAGTTCAAGAGAGAAAGACATTGGACTAGTTCAAGAGAGAAAGACAGATGGACTAGTTCAAGAGAGAAAGACAGATGGACTAGTTCAAGAGAGAAAGACATTGGACTAGTTCAAGAGAGAAAGACAGATGGACTAGTTCAAGAGAGAAAGACATTGAACTAGTTCAAGAGAGAAAGACAGATGGACTAGTTCAAGAGAGAAAGACATTGGACTAGTTCAAGAGAGAAAGACATTGGACTAGTTCAAGAGAGAAAGACATTGGACTAGTTCAAGAGAGAAAGACAGATGGACTAGTTCAAGAGAGAAAGACATTGAACTAGTTCAAGAGAGAAAGACAGATGGACTAGTTCAAGAGAGACAGACAGATGGACTAGTTCAAGAGAGAAAGACATTGGACTAGTTCAAGAGAGAAAGACAGATGGACTAGTTCAAGAGAGAAAGACAGTGGACTAGTTCAAGAGAGAAAGACAGATGGACTAGTTCAAGAGAGAAAGACATTGGACTAGTTCAAGAGAGAAAGGCATTGGACTAGTTCAAGAGAGAAAGACAGATGGACTAGTTCAAGAGAGAAAGACATTGGACTAGTTCAAGAGAGAAAGACATTGGACTAGTTCAAGAGAGAAAGACATTGGACTAGTTCAAGAGAGAAAGACATTGGACTAGTTCAAGAGAGAAAGACATTGGACTAGTTCAAGAGAGAAAGACAGTGGACTAGTTCAAGAGAGAAAGACATTGGACTAGTTCAAGAGAGAAAGACATTGGATTAGTTCAAGAGAGAAAGACATTGGATTAGTTCAAGAGAGAAAGACAGATGGACTAGTTCAAGAGAGAAAGGCAGATGGACTAGTTCAAGAGAGAAAGACAGATGGAGAGAGATGGAGGAGGTGCAAAAGAGGAGTAAAAAGAGGTAAAGACTGAAACATGATAAAATAAAAGGTTGGAACACAGGAAAGTGTGTATGAATGAATGAATGAATGATGGAATAAATGAATAAATTAATAAATAATTGACTGAATGATGGAATACATTAATGAATAATGGAATAAATGAACAAATTAATAAATAATTGAATGAATGATGGAACAAATGAATGATGGAATAAATGAATGAATGATGGAATCAATAAATGATTGAATGATGAAATGGATGAATAAATTAATGATTTAATTAATAAATTAATAAATGATTGAACAAATGAATGAATCAATGAATAAATGAATGAGACAAGAGCGGAAGAGAGTGCCACACCTATATCCTTGTCAGTTTGTCGGGGTGTGTAAATGTGAGTGTATGTATGTGAGCGGGGTGTGTGTGAGCAGAATGTGTATATGTGAGCGGAATGTGTAAATGTGAGCGTATGTGTGCGAGCGGGGTGTGTGTGACATTCCACATGTACACCCTAACTCTGTCTACACCACAGCCAAGACCATTCCTCTCCCTTTTAATCCAAACAGAACGGAAACACACCCACACACTACAGGTGTCCAATATTACACAACAACCCTGGACAGTGGGGACTTCACCTATAGACCAGTATAGGATGAATGAAACAGTGGTGGAATCATACACTGGGGTCAGAACTTGACCTATAGACCAGTATAGGATGAATGGAACAGGGGTGGAATCATACACTGGGGTCAGAACTTGACCTATAGACTAGTATAGGATGAATGGAACAGTGGTGGAATCATACACTGGGGTCAGAATTTGACCTATGGACCAGTATAGGATGAATGGAACAGGAGTGGAATCATACACTGGGGTCAGAACTTGACCTATAGACCAGTATAGGATGAATGGAACAGTGGTGGAATCATACACTGGGGTCAGAACTTGACCTATAGACCAGTATAGGATGAATGGAACAGTGGTGGAATCATACACTGGGGTCAGAACTTGACCTATAGACCAGTATAGGATGAATGGAACAGTGGTGGAATCATACACTGGGGTCAGAACTTGACCTATAGAACAGTATAGGTTGAATGGAACAGGGGTGGAATCATACCACAGGAGGTTGGTGGCACCTTAATTGGGGATATCCGGCTTGTGGTAATGGCTGGAGCGGAATAGGTGGAATGGATTCCATGTGTTTGATGCCATTCCATTCGCTCTGTTCCAGACATTATTATGAGCCGTTTGTATTGGTATTTATTAGGGATCCCCATTAGCTGTTGCCAAGGCAGCAGCTACTCTTCCTGGGGTCCAAACACATTAAGGCACTTAAATCACATATAATACAATACATCATACAACATTATTACACCACTACACATCTACAATACAACATGTATAATACCACCATACAACAATATTACACCACTACAATACAACATGTATAATACAACAATATTACACCACTACAATACAACATGTATAATACCATCATACAACATTATTACACCACTACAATACAACATGTATAATACAACAATATTACACCACTACACATCTACAATACAACATGTATAATACCACCATACAACAATATTACACCACTACAATACAACATGTATAATACAACAATATTACACCACTACAATACAACATGTATAATACCATCATACAACAATATTACACCACTACAATACAACATGTATAATACCACCATACAACAATATTACACCACTACAATACAACATGTATAATACCACCATACAACAATATTACACCACTACAATACAACATGTATAATACCACCATACAACAATATTACACCACTACAATACAACATGTATAATACCACCATACAACAATATTACACCACTACACATCTACAATACAACATGTATAATACCACCATACAACAATATTACACCACTACAATACAACATGTATAATACCACCATACAACAATATTACACCACTACACATCTACAATACAACATGTATAATACCACCATACAACAATATTACACCACTACAATACAACATGTATAATACCACCATACAACAATATTACACCACTACACATCTACAATACAACATGTATAATACCACCATACAACAATATTACACCACTACAATACAACATGTATAATACAACAATATTACACCACTACAATACAACATGTATAATACCATCATACAACAATATTACACCACTACAATACAACATGTATAATACCACCATACAACAATATTACACCACTACACATCTACAATACAACATGTATAATACCACCATACAACAATATTACACCACTACAATACAACATGTATAATACAACAATATTACACCACTACAATACAACATGTATAATACCACCATACAACAATATTACACCACTACAATACAACATGTATAATACCATCATACAACAATATTACACCACTACACCACTACAATACAACATGTATAATACCACCATACAACAATATTACACCACTACACATCTACAATACAACATGTATAATACAACAATATTACACCACTACAATACAACATGTATAATACCACCATACAACAATATTACACCACTACAATACAACATGTATAATACCATCATACAACAATATTACACATCTACAATACAACATGTATAATACAACAATATTACACCACTACAATACAACATGTATAATACCATCATACAACAATATTACACCACTACACATCTACAATACAGCATGTATAATACCACCATACAACAATATTACACCACTACAATACAACATGTATAATACCACCATACAACATTATTACATCACTACAATACAACATGTATAATACCACCATACAACAATATTACACCACTACAATACAACATGTATAATACAACAATATTACACCACTACAATACAACATGTATAATACCATCATACAACAATATTACACCACTACACATCTACAATACAACATGTATAATACCACAATATTACACCACTACAATACAACATGTATAATACCACCATACAACAATATTACACCACTACAATACAACATGTATAATACAACCATACAACAATATTACACCACTACAATACAACATGTATAATACCACCATACAACAATATTACACCACTACACATCTACAATACAACATGTATAATACCACCATACAACAATATTACACCACTACACATCTACAATACAACATGTATAATACAACAATATTACACCACTACAATACAACATGTATAATACAACAATATTACACCACTACACATCTACAATACAACATGTATAATACAACAATATTACACCACTACACATCTACAATACAACATGTATAATACAACAATATTACACCACTACAATACAATATGTATAATACCATCATACAACAATATTACACCACTACACATCTACAATACAGCATGTATAATACCACCATACAACAATATTACACCACTACAATACAACATGTATAATACCACCATACAACATTATTACATCACTACAATACAACATGTATAATACCACCATACAACAATATTACACATCTACAATACAACATGTATAATACCACCATACAACAATATTACACCACTACAATACAACATGTATAATACCATCATACAACAATATTACACCACTACACATCTACAATACATGTATAATACCACAATATTACACCACTACAATACAACATGTATAATACCACCATACAACAATATTACACCACTACAATACAACATGTATAATACAACCATACAACAATATTACACCACTACACATCTACAATACAACATGTATAATACCAACATACAACAATATTACACCACTACAATACAACATGTATAATACCATCATACAACAATATTACACCACTACAATACAACATGTATAATACCACCATACAACAATATTACACCACTACAATACAACATGTATAATACCACCATACAACAATATTACACCACTACACATCTACAATACAACATGTATAATACCACCAGACAACAATATTACACCACTACACATCTACAATACAACATGTATAATACAACAATATTACACCACTACAATACAACATGTATAATACCACAATATTACACCACTACAATACAACATGTATAATACCACAATATTACACCACTACAATACAACATGTATAATACCATCATACAACAATATTACACCACTACAATACAACATGTATAATACCATCATACAACAATATTACACCACTACACATCTACAATACAACATGTATAATACAACAATATTACACCACTACAATACAACATGTATAATACCACCATACAACAATATTACACCACTACAATACAACATGTATAATACCATCATACAACAATATTACACATCTACAATACAACATGTATAATACAACAATATTACACCACTACAATACAACATGTATAATACAACAATATTACACCACTACACATCTACAATACAACATGTATAATACAACAATATTACACCACTACAATACAACATGTATAATACCATCATACAACAATATTACACCACTACACATCTACAATACAGCATGTATAATACCACAATATTACACCACTACAATACAACATGTATAATACCACCATACAACAATATTACACCACTACAATACAACATGTATAATACCACCATACAACAATATTACACCACTACAATACAACATGTATAATACCACCATACAACAATATTACACCACTACAATACAACATGTATAATACCACCATACAACAATATTACACATCTACAATACAACATGTATAATACAACAATATTACACCACTACAATACAACATGTATAATACCACCATACAACATTATTACATCACTACAATACAACATGTATAATACCACCATACAACAATATTACACCACTACAATACAACATGTATAATACCATCATACAACAATATTACACCACTACAATACAACATGTATAATACCACCATACAACAATATTACACATCTACAATACAACATGTATAATACCACCATACAACAATATTACACCACTACAATACAACATGTATAATACCATCATACAACAATATTACACCACTACACATCTACAATACAACATGTATAATACCACAATATTACACCACTACAATACAACATGTATAATACCACCATACAACAATATTACACCACTACAATACAACATGTATAATACCACCATACAACAATATTACACCACTACAATACAACATGTATAATACCACCATACAACAATATTACACCACTACAATACAACATGTATAATACCACCATACAACAATATTACACCACTACAATACAACATGTATAATACCACCATACAACAATATTACACCACTACAATACAACATGTATAATACAACAATATTACACCACTACAATACAACATGTATAATACCACCATACAACAATATTACACCACTACAATACAACATGTATAATACAACAATATTACACCACTACAATACAACATGTATAATACAACAATATTACACCACTACAATACAACATGTATAATACCACCATACAACAATATTACACCACTACAATACAACATGTATAATACAACCATACAACAATATTACACCACTACACCACTACAATACAACATGTATAATACCACCATACAACAATATTACACCACTACAATACAACATGTATAATACCACCATACAACAATATTACACCACTACAATACAACATGTATAATACAACCATACAACAATATTACACCACTACAATACAACATGTATAATACCACCATACAACAATATTACACCACTACAATACAACATGTATAATACCACCATACAACAATATTACACCACTACAATACAACATGTATAATACCACTACAATACAACATGTATAATACCACCATACAACATGTATAATACCACTACAATACAACATGTATAATACAACCATACAACAATATTACACCACTACAATACAACATGTATAATACCACCAGACAACAATATTACACCACTACACATCTACAATACAACATGTATAATACCAACATACAACAATATTACACCACTACAATACAACATGTATAATACCACCAGACAACAATATTACACCACTACACATCTACAATACAACATGTATAATACAACAATATTACACCACTACAATACAACATGTATAATACCATCATACAACAATATTACACCACTACAATACAACATGTATAATACCACCAGACAACAATATTACACCACTACAATACAACATGTATAATACCATCATACAACAATATTACACCACTACACATCTACAATACAACATGTATAATACAACAATATTACACCACTACAATACAACATGTATAATACCATCATACAACAATATTACACCACTACAATACAACATGTATAATACCAGCATACAACAATATAACAATGTACGTGTGTGTAGAGTGCGTGTGCTCGCGCTTGTGTGCGTATGCCCGTGTCTGTACCTTTGTGTGTGTCTCTTCACAGCCCCCGCTGTTCCATAATAAGGTGTATTTTTACCTGCTTTTTAAATCTAATTTTACTGCTCACAACAGTTACCTGATGTGGAATAGAGTTCCATGTAGTCATGGCTCTATGTAGCACTGTGTGCCTCCCATAGCCTGTCTGGACTTGGGGACTGTGAAGAGACCTCTGGTGGCATGTCTTGTGGGGTATGCATGGGTGTCCGAGCTCCCAGTAGTTTAAACAGACAGCTCGGTACATTCAGCTTGTCAACAATTCTTACAAAAACAAGCAGTGATGAAGTCAAATCTCTCCTCCACTTTGAGACATGAGAGATTGACATGCATATTATTAACTAAAGGCGTTCTCCCCTCAGCAGCCTCCTGTGAATCATACACTTTTACTGCTCTGTAGTGGAGAGCAAGGGTCACAATGACTTAGACACTCCATGAGGTTATTACTAGTCATTCATATATTGTATTAGTCACATACATTACATTGCCAAGAGCTTTGACTTTTCAATATATACGACACTGCATTCCATTACTTTGCTATCATGGTAAGTCCTTTTGACAACCAAAGTTGACATTTCTTCACTGTATTGCGTTCCAGCAGCGGGAATATAAAGACAGTGGGTTTTAGAGAGAATCCCGGAGCGTCCTGCTCCGAACTTCACCACTTCCTGTCACGTGACACCTGCCCCTGACCCTTGACCTCTCGGCTGCTTAGACCCAAATGATCAAAATCATCTACAGTGACCTTTGGGGTCACACGGTCCGCTCTGGTCCCAGACGCAGCCAATGAAATGTGTGTGTGGAAATGTGTGTGCGTGTGTGTGTGAAACCCACACCCAACGTTTAGTAAATATATAGCCAACAAGAAAATTTAACTGTAGTATTAATCTAACTAAAGTATACCAACAATATCTGTATCGCTCTCTCCCTCTCCTTGAGAATTAGGTCTGTGTGGTTTCAGATGCCTCCATATTAGGACACAGTGATGGAACGGAGGATGAGGCCGCCCCATCCCCCTCTCCCTCCCTCCCTCCTCCTTCTCTCCTTCCTCTCGTGGGCCTCGCTCAGTTGTGGGCCATATTATAGGGCAAATACAGTCCCGGGAGCCACGCTCCCTCTCTCCCTCTGTTCATCCCTCCTTTCTTCTTTCCCTCCTTATCTCTCCTTCTCTCGCCCTCTCTCTCGCTCCCCATTTGTCCCCCTCTGTCCATCCATCCCGCCCCTCTCCCTCTTATTCTGCCCTTCCCTCTCCCTCTCCTTCTCTCCCTCTGTCTCTTTCACTAACAGGAGCTGTCAGTAGGGAGATCCAGAGTGTTGGAGGGGATGTTAGTGACGTTGCGTCACATTGACCTACACACTGTCCCTCACTACACAGACACACACCAGTGTGTCCCTTATATTAATTTAGCAGCAGTGGCCCACCACTGATCAATTGTTGCCAAAACTCCAAAATATATGATGTAAAAACGTTTCTCCATATAGATTTCTACAGATACGCCATTTGAAATGGGTTGTGCAAGATTTTGGCACACATAGATGAAATCCTATACACCATTTTATGTCTCTGCATGCATTTTGAAGGAAGTTTCTATCTAGCATGAGCTCAATAACTGGATGTCTATGGGAACAGCTAGCATGTCATTGCGCTAACACTACCCTCGCCACTACTGCTGCAAAAATAGGGGGAAAAAGACACAGATGCACACAAGCATGAAAACACTCACTCACACGCTCTCCTTCTCAAACACACACATGTACACACACTCCTCACTTACCATGACCCAAGGGACAGAACAACAGAATACAGAGTGACTGTTGTTGCAGGCTTCGGTTTTCTAACTGCCTGTAGTCATGTCAGACACTATCCCTCTATGTCCTTCATCATTAACCCTAGGACTTATCATATAGATTTTCAATCAAACATAGGTGACAGGAAAGTCCTGGATGGCATCCTTCATTGGTGTGTGTGTGTTGTCTTACTGAATGTTCCTCCCCCTCTCATGATTCACCCTTTTCATGTTGCCACACACACACATAAACACACACACACACATTCCCTCCCCCACTCCTAGCTGGACTGTGGGAAATCCTTGGGAAAGAGGTTGTGGCTACAGGCTGTTTCTTTTCTCTCTTCCTCTCTATCCCTCTCTCGGTCTTCTCTCTCTCTCTCTCTCTTCGCTCTCTCGCTCGCTCTCTCTCTTCGCTCGCTCTCTCTCTTCGTTCTCTCGCTCGCTCTCTCTCTTCGTTCTCTCGCTCGCTCTCTCTCTTCGCTCTCTCTCTCAGCTCTCTCTCTCACTCTCTCTCTTCGCTCACTCTCTCTCTTCGCTCGCTTTCTCTCTCCCTCCAGCAGTAAACCTTTAAGTCAACGAACTATAATTTCTAGGCCACTAGGAGACAGAGAACTAGAGAGCTTGTTTATGACACCATGATAACTTGAATTTAGTGAAAGCAATAACAATAAATTGACTTCGAATTCTCTATAACATCAGGTACTGCGACAAACGCTGTAGATACTTCATCTGGAGCCACAATGAAGCATCTAAATGTGTGTGTCTGTATTCATTGATCAGATCACACCAACACACCAGCCCCATAAATCTGTGCTAGTGATGCTCATGGTTTTTTAAGCAGCTCCGGGGCCGTGCTCTGCATGTTTTATTTCCACCAACCATTTAACACACACTCTACCTTAGAGCCTATACTACAGCCAGCTTCCCCCCACACACACACACACACACACACGCACACTCTACCCCAGAGCCTGCACTACAGCCAGCTTCCACACACACACACACACACACACACACACACACACACACACACACACACACACACACACACGCAAAAATGCAGACACACACACATACAGCAGTGCCAGAGATAACCAACTGCTTCTCACTCACACATTCAATTGTCCCACAACAAATGCTTTAAACAGCTGCCAGAGCAACACACACACTCCACTTCTCTCAGCATTAGATACAATCCGCTTTTCTCCTCTGATAGGGGGGTCTAGCCTGTAGAGAATGAGTCTGACCTTTTCAGGTCTATACCCTGCCCACCACGCACGCACGCACACACACACAGACAGACACGCACACACAGACAGACACTTACACACACACAGACACTTACACACAGACAGACACGCACACACAGACAGACACTTACACACAGACAGACACTTACACACACACAGACACTTACACACAGACAGACACACTTACAGTGCTATGGCAAGAATAACCAAGTCAACATCAGGCTTTGTAGTGCTAGGACAAGAAACTAAATATGCACTAAGGGCCCCAGGACCAAGTTTGGAAAACCCTGGGTTAAACAGACCGACATACATACATACATCCATACAGACAGGTTAGACAGACAGACAGACAGACAGACAGACAGACAGACAGACAGACAGACAGACAGACAGACAGACAGAGCCAGAGACAGACACTCTCCCTGAATCTCTCATAGGAGGTAGACACACAACACTTTGCCCTCTCCTCCTCCTCCCCTCACCCGTGTGAGCAAAACATTTTAGTGGTTAGAGTTAATTTCCTGCAATTCTACTCATTTTGCCATTGGACGTAGAGCAATGTTGTAGTTTTAAAGCAAGTTCGCTGCAATTCTACTCATTTTGCCATGGGGCGGAGAGAAAAATATGATATCAGTGACCCCTGGTTGGTAATGCAACCATGACTTAGAAAAAGATTCTCGAACTTGCACCTTGTGTATTCTACTATTCTAACTCTCAACAGTGAGTTGAGACCCCGGACTGAATAAAAAAAAAAGATATATATAGAAAAAAATATAGTTTATTATTTGGTAATTGATCCACAGTTGCTCATCCATGTCCTATATGAACCACTCTACCCAACTGGATCAACACACAGGGGGACCTTTAACACCGGTGCGCAGCAGGAAGTGACGTCACATGAAGCGACAGTGGAGACAAATAGCTTGGATAGAAACTGGAGTAGAGAGTTCTTGGTTAGCATGTCTGTGCTTGTCTGCCGTCTCAATTAAGGACACATGATTCATCGTTTTATTAGGAAACTGGGCCAACCGCTGATTTCATGGGTTTTATGTGGAGATATAATTCACACAATATCAATTGTCAACATAATCCCTTCAAGACATCTTTCGAAACAGGCCATATGACAGTCTATTGGGTAGACAGAAGACGTAGACACACACGGCCAAACACAAACACACAGACCAATAGGACAGGGAATAGAGTGTCATTTCAGAAGCACCGTGTGTGTCTTATTCTACCATGTTGTCTCTCTGCAGTGTGTGTGTCTTATTCTACCATGTTGTCTCACTGCAGTGTGTGTGTCTTATTCTACCATGTTGTCTCTCTGCAGTGTGTGTGTCTTATTCTACCATGTTGTCTCTCTGCAGTGTGTGTGTCTTATTCTACCATGTTGTCTCTCTGCAGTGTGTGTCTTATTCTACCATGTTGTCTCTCTGCAGTGTGTGTGTCTTATTCTACCATGTTGTCTCTCTGCAGTGTGTGTGTCTTATTCTACCATGTTGTCTCTCTGCAGTGTGTGTGTCTTATTCTACCATGTTGTCTCTCTGCAGTGTGTGTGTCTTATTCTACCATGTTGTCTCTCTGCAGTGTGTGTGTCTTATTCTACCATGTTGTCTCTCTGCAGTGTGTGTGTCTTATTCTACCATGTTGTCTCTCTGCAGTGTGTGTGTCTTATTCTACCATGTTGTCTCTCTGCAGTGTGTGTGTCTTATTCTACCATGTTGTCTCTCTGCAGTGTGTGTGTCTTATTCTACCATGTTGTCTCTCTGCAGTGTGTGTGTCTTATTCTACCATGTTGTCTCTCTGCAGTGTGTGTGCTGTACGGCTGGGATCTGATAGAACAGGGTTGGGCTCCAGTATCTGCACCAGCACACACTCTGACCTGACTAGAATACTCCCTCTACTACCAAGGATGAAGAGACGGAGGGAGAGGCAGAGAGAGAGAGAGAGAGAGAGACAGAAAGAGGGTGAGACAGAGAGAGGGAGAGACAGAGAGAGAGAGAGAGAGAGAGAGAGAGAGAGAGAGAGAGAGAGAGAGAGAGAGAGAGAGGGAGAGAGAGGATAGATACACAGCTCCCATTAGTCGTATACTATTGACCTCCTACTGCGGTACACTAGTTCATTAGTAGTATATTATTGACATCCTACCGCACTACACTAGTTCAGTATATTATTGATCTCACAGCGCTACACTAGTTCAGTATATTATTGATCTCCTACTGCGCTACACTAGTTCAGTATATTATTGATCTCCTACCGCGCTACATTAGTTCAGTATATTATTGATCTCCTACTTCGTTACACTAGTTCATTATATTATTGATCTCCTACTGCGCTACACTAGTTCAGTATATTATTGATCTCCTACCGCGTTACACTAGTTCAGTATATTATTGATCTCCTACTGCGCTACACTAGTTCAGTATATTATTGATCTCCTACTGCGCTACACTAGTTCAGTATATTATTGATCTCCTACTGCGCTACACTAGTTCAGTATATTATTGATCCCCTACTGCACTACACTAGTTCAGTATATTATTGATCTCCTACTGCGCTACACTAGTTCAGTATATTATTGATCCCCTACTGCGCTACACTAGTTCAGTATATTATTGATCTCCTACTTCGTTACACTAGTTCAGTATATTATTGATCTCCTACTGCGTTACACTAGTTCAGGATATTATTGACCTACTGCTGTGCTACACAAGTTGAGAATATGATTGAATTCCTACTGAGCTGCACTAGTTCATTAGTAGTATATTATTGACCTCCCACTGCACTACACCACTTCAATATACAGTTGAGGTCAGAAGTTTACATACGCTTAGGTTGGAGTCATTAAAACTTGTTTTTCAACCACTCCACAAAATTCTTGTTAACAAACTATAGTTTTAGCAAATCGGTTAGGACGTCTACTTTGTGCATGACACAAGTAATTTTCCCAACAATTGTTTACAGACAGAATATTTCACTTATAATTCACTGTATCACAATTACATAAACTAAGTTGACTGTGCCTTTAAACAGCTTGGAAAATTCAAGAAAATGATGTCATGGCTTTAGAAGCTTCTGATAAGGCTAATTGACATTATATGAGTCAATTGGAGGTGTACCTGTGGATGTAGTTCAAGGCCTACCTTCAAACTCAGTGCCTCTTTGCTTGACATCATGGGAAAATCAAAAGAAATCAGCCAAGACCTCAGAAAAAAATGTGTAGACCTCCACAAGTCTGGTTCATCCTTGTGATCCATTTCCAAACGCTTGAAGGTATCACGTTAATCTGTACAAACAATAGTATGCAAGTATAAACACCATGGGACCACGCAGCCGTCATACTGCTCAGGAAGGAGACGCGCTCTGTCTCCTAGAGATGAACGAACTTTGGTGCGAAAAGTGCAAATCAATTCCAGAACAACAGCAAACGACCTTGTGAAGATGCTGGAGGAAACAGGTACAAAAGTATCTATATGCACAGTAAAACTAGTCCTATATTGACATAACCTGAAAGGCTGCTCAGCAAGTAAAAAAGGCCACTGCTCCAAAACCACCATAAAAAAGCCAGACTACGCTTTGCAACTGCACATGGGGACAAAGATCGTACTTTTTGCAGAAATGTCCTCTGGTCTGATGAAACAAAAATAGAACTGTTTGGCCATAATGACCATCGTTATGTTTGGAGGAAAAAGGGGAGGCTTGCAAGCCGAAGAACACCATCCCAAACTGTGAAGCACGGGGGTGGCAGCATCATGTTGTGGGGGTGCTTTGCTGCAGGAGGGACTGCATAATGACCATCGTTATGTTTGGAGGAAAAAGGGGAGGCTTGCAAGCCGAAGAACACCATCCCAAACTGTGAAGCACGGGGGTGGCAGCATCATGTTGTGGGGGTGCTTTGCTGCAGGAGGGACTGGTGCACTTCACAAAATAGATGACATCATGAGGTGGAAAATTATGTGGATATATTGAAGCAACATCTCAAGACATCAGTCAGGAAGTTAAAGCTTGGTCGTAAATGGGTCTTCCAAATGGACAATGACCACAAGCATACTTCCAAAGTTGTGGCAAAATGGCTTAAGGACAACAAAGTCAAGGTATTGGAGTGGCCATCACAAAGCCCTGACCTCAATCCCATAGAAAATTTGTGGGCAGAACTGAAAAAGCGTGTTCGAGCAAGGAGGCCTACAACCTGACTCCGTTACACCAGCTCTGTCAAGAGGAATGAGCCAAAATTCACCCAACTTATTGTGGGAAGCTTGTGGAAGGCTACCTGAAGCGTTTGACCCAAGTTAAACAATTTAAAGGCAATGCTACCAAATACTAATTGAGTGTATGTAAACTTCTGACCTACTGGGAATGTGATGAAAGAAATCAAATCTGAATTAAATCATTCTCTCTACTATTATTCTGACATTTCACATTCTTAAAATAAAGTGGTGATCCTAACTGACCTAAGACAGGGAATTTTTACTAGGATTAAATGTCAGGAATTGTGAAAAACTGAGTGTATTTGGCTAAGGTGTATGTAAACTTCTGACTTCAACTGTATTATTGACCTACTGCACTACAATAGTTCATTAGTAGTATATTATAGACTTCCTACTGCGCTACACTAGTTCATTAGCTGGAGTGTGTCATGGTTTAATTAAGACTAAGTAGCCTATCCACTGCCACCCACACGACTGACAGACATATAGTGGTGGGAAGAAGAGACTGGACCTGAGCCCAGTACAATATCATAGCTAAAATCAGGCTAGAACAGTATTCTAGCCCTGAAATATGCTAACGCTAGCTACAGGTAACTTATCCCCATGTACTGCTAGATGACTATCTTCCTACAGCTGCAGTTAAACTACTCTATGCCTGCATCCCAAATGGCACCCTATTCCCGTCTTAGTACACTACTTTTACGGGTTCTGGCCAAAAGTATTGCACTATATAGGGATAAAGGTGCCAACGGCATTGTGGAGGGTTGGTCGGTATCCAGATTTTCATATCGTCGTACCGTCCTTCTCTCGTCCCAGGATTTACAGTATTACTGACTTGGGGGCGCCCAAAAAAACAATTACCAGAATGCTAACAAAATTACCATAAGTAATAGTGAATTTTCATGGAGGTTGCTAGCTAAATATGCTAACGAGCGCAAACGAAAATAAACAAATTGCAAAGACAGGCAATGCAGCTCATGACATTTTTGGTGAGTTCGGACATTTACAAGCAAATATGAACGAGAGACGATGTGCAAATGAACAAAGTTTTGACACATACTTGTCTGAAGGAAGAACAGTACTTGTGTACATGCTGTGTCTGAAGGAAGAACAGTACTTGTGTACATGCTGTGTCTGAAGGAAGAACAGTACTTGTGTACATGCTGTGTCTGTGGGGAGTCTGGAGTCGCTAGGGCAACTGGCCTGCCTGCTCTGCTTGGAGAAGAGGGGGGAGGAGCAGACAGGCCCAGAATGGAGAGGAGAAAAAATGCAAGGAAATCAAACTGCAGTGGCAGCTGTACAGACAACTCATCCAAAGGGATTTGACTTCTCAAACACGGCAGAAAGCTGCCACAATGTAATGCCCCTTCACCTTATTAATTCAGCCACTTACTTAGATAACGCAACTCCCAAGTTTAACTTGCTAGTTAACGCAGAATTCATACTTTTTCACGCAGGAAAAAAAGAAAATGCATAAGAAATATCGTGCTGCGTTTACATTTTTTTTTTTTACTTGTGTGCACTACCAGTAATACTGGGTATCCCGGGATGAGTTTGCAGATGCATACATGCAATTAATGCAATTTAATGCACACACACACGTACAAACACACTCATTCCTAACCCCATTTCCCTGAGTAACAGCACACCACAACAGGAGAAAAAAGCCTGAACAGAGCATATCTATCCATGGCCATTCAGACTCTTTGTGTGTGTGTGTGTGTGTGTGTGTGTGTGTGTGTGTGTGTGTGTGTGTGTGTGTGTGTGTGTGTGTGTGTGTGTGTGTGTGTGTGTGTGTGTGTGTGTGTGTGTGTGTGTGTGTGTGTGTGTGTGTGTGTGTGTGTGTGTGTGTGTGTGTGGAGCCCAGAGCTTAACAACAACAAACCCTGGGCACAAAATGCAAGCCTCACCACCTGGGCTGAAATAGGAGAGATGGCAGATTCAAACACACACACACAAATAGCAGCACTGGGGCACAGAGAGGCTATCACTGCTAGTAAAGCTATATGAGAAAACCATGAGTCATTGCAATAAACTGGACTGGTGTTGCGTAAGGGCTGTGTGTGTGTGGTATGTGTGTGTGTGTGTGTGGGGGGGGGGGGGGGGGTGACAGGTGAATCGCTGAGTGGATGAGACGGGTAACACTAGGGGTGTAACGGTACATGTATTTGTACCAAACCGTTCGGTATGGGGACCTCGGTTCGGTCCATACTGTCAAACCGAATGAGAACATAAAAGAATATACAGTGCCACCAGAAAGTATTCAGATCCCTTGACTGTTTCCACATGTTGTTAGGTCACAGACCTATTCAAATACGCATTAAATAGTTGTTCCCCTCATCAAGCTACATACACTACCCCATAATGACAAAACAAAGACATTTTGTTCATTTTTGCTCATTTTTGCTAACAAAGACATTTTTGCTAATTTATTTTAAAAAATTCAAAGCAGAAATATCACATTTACATAAGTATTCAGACTCTTTACTCAGTACTTTGTTGAAGCACCTTTGGCAGCAATTACAGCCTTGAGTCTTCTTGGGTTTGACACTACAAGCTTGGCAGACGTGTATTTGGGGAGTTTCTCCAATTCTTCTCTGCAGATCCTCTAAAGCTCTGTCAGGTTGGATGCGGAGCGTTGCTTCACAGCTTTTTTCAGATCTCTCCAGATCTCTCAAGTCCGGGCCCTGGCTGGGCCACTCAAGGACATTCAGAGACTTGTCCCGAAGCCACTCCTGCGTTGTCTTGGCTGTGTGCTTAGGGTCATTGTCCTGTTGGAAGGTGAACTTTCCACTTTGGATCAGGTTTTCACCAAGGATCTCTCTGTACTTTGCTCCGTTCATTTTGCCTCGATCCTGACAAGTCTCCCAGTCTCTGCCGCTTAAAAACATTCCCACTGCATGATGCTGCCACCACCATGCTTCATCGTAGGGATGGTGTCAGGTTTCCTCCAGATGTGACGCTTGGCCATAGAGTCCAATCTTAGTTTCATCAGACCAGAGAATCTTGTTTCACCTGGTCTGAGAGTCTTTAGGTGCCTTTTGGCAAACTCCAACCAGGCTGTCGTGTGCCTTTTACTGAGGAGTGGCTTCTGTCTGGCCACTCCACCATAAAGGCCTGATTGGTGGAGTGCTGAAAAGATGGTTGTCCTTCTGGAAGGTTCTCCAATCTCCACAGAGGAACTCTGGAGCTCTGTCAGAGTGACCATCTGATTCTTGGTCACCTCCCTGACCAAAGCACTTCTCCCTAGATTGCTCAGTTTTGCCTGGCGGCCAGCTCCAGGCAGAGTCTTGGTGGTTCCAAACTTCCTCCATTTAAGAATGAGGGAGGCCACTGTGTTCTTGGGGACCTTCAATGCTGCAGAATTTTTGTTGGTACCCTTCCCCAGATCTGACCCTCAACAAAATCCTGTCTCAGAGCTCTACGGACAATTCCGTCGACCTCGTGGCTTGGTTTTTGCTCTGACATGCACTGTCAACTGTGGGGCCTTATATAGACAGGTGTGTGCCTTTTCAAATCATGTACAATCAATTGAATTTACCACGTGGAGTCAATCAAGTTGTAGAAACATCAAGGATGATCAATGGAAACAGGACGCACCGGAGCTCAATTTCAAGTCTCATAGCAAATGGTCAGGTTACTTATGTAAATAAGATATTTCTGTTTTTTATTTTCAATAAAATTGCTAATATTTCATTATGGGCTATTGTGTGTATATTGCTGAGGAAAAATACATATTTAATACATTTTAGAATAAGGTTTGAATACCTTCCGAAGGCACTGTATATCAAATGAAAACACTAGGGCTTGTAGGCGATGTCTACACTGCGTTGTAGGTCTCTTGAGTAAATCGGAGCTGAAAAAAACATTTTAGGCTATTCCGTTAAAACAACTAGAGCCTATGCGCACATTGTAATCAAAATTATAATCTTAATTGGTGCATTTCAAACCTTTTGTGAGGCGCAGTCAGGAACTAGTTCTGCACAATGGCAAGTGGTGGGGTCGATTAACCGGAAATGGAGGATCCTTCGTCATCATTTAAATCTCCAGTTTGGGGACATTTTGGCTTCCCAGTAGATTACAACGACGAGGGACAGAGAGAGTATGTCACCACGCACCTCAAAACATTTTGACACATTTACGCCGACATCACCCCAGTATTCCTACCACTGGAGCCGATTCTGACCGGGCCAAAGAAATGACAAGAGTGGTGGATATGCGCCATTCTCCTGGTTGAGAAGAATAGGGGGTTTCAGCACCTTGTGAAGGTGCTTGAGCCACATTATGAATTTGCCCTCTCGCACCCATTTCAGCAAGTAGGTAGAATATATATATTGCTCTATATAAGCAAGCTTAAGCTGAATTGGCTAATGCACCCTGGGTTGCGCTTACTACAGATGGATTGACTTCCAGGGCTACAGAGAGCTACTTAAAAAAAATATATATATTTTACCTTTATTTAACTAGGCAAGTCAGTTAAGAACAAATTCTTATTTTCAATGACGGCCTAGGAACAGTGGGTTAACTGCCTGCTCAGGGGCAGAACGACAGATTTGTACCTTGTCAGCTCGGGGGTTTGAACTTGCAACCTTCCGGTTACTAGTCCAACGCTCTAACCACTAGCCCATCACATTACCCCAGAGTGACAAATTAGAAGACTGGCACTACAGACACGCCCCCACTCAAGTGCGCATATTTTTATCTTTGTAAGAAAATATTATAGCATAGGCCTATACACTGTCTGAGCCATGTTCACATATTGATTTCACACGCATATTGCACTTTATTTTAGTGGTGTAGTTGATGAGTAATGGTGTGTTTCATTGAAGGAAACAGAAAGTGTTGTTATTCCTGGTGGTGCTCTCATCAGGTATTATATCGCTCAACATCATATATATAATCAGGAATAACAACACTTTGTATTTTCTTAAACAAAAACTAACTACAGTAACTGTTGGATTTTCATTTTTCCGCAGTACTGAAACCGAACCGTGACCCCAAAACGCAATACCAACCGAACCGTGACCCCAAAACCGCAATACCAACCGAACTGTGGGCTTGGTGAAGCGTTACACTCCTAGGTAACACCCTGTCTGAGTGGCTGGAGAGAGAGGGATGGAGAGAGTGATCAGGAGGTTCAACAAGGGGACACAGTGAAGTGACTCGGGTCAGGGTGAGGACAGAGAGAAGGTGACAGTGAGAGAGAGAGAGAGAGAGAGAGAGAGAGAGAGAGAGAGAGAGAGAGAGAGAGAGAGAGAGAGAGGAGACAGAGCTGCATTTCCTATTACACTGTGACAAATACTCAGACCAAAGAGAATATTTCTTTCCCAAAATTATAATTCAATACAAAGAATTTGAAACTATAAAAGATGAAGAAAAAATCTAATATTTATTGGGTGAAAAGCCTAAATGTGCAGTTTTGGCAGCCAAATATGTGTCCCCCTGCCACAACCTGAGGGACAGCCAGTGAAAAGTGCAAAGTAATGTTGATAATATTTCCCATCTTGTTTTGTTCTGTCTTTCATACCATGTCATGTGTCTTCTCAGTCATGTTGACACTGGTCTACTACTATTGCTTTAATGTATTGTTGTTCTCATTAAAATGTTGTTGTAGTTGCTGTTAATGGTAATCCCATGTCCACTACTACTATTATTATTGCTGTTGGTTTTTAATTTATTTTTATATATGTATACTTTGACAATGTAAGTAATAATGAACTTGCCATGTCAATAAAGTCAGTTGAATTGAATTGAGAGAGAGTGCCCTCTCCCTCTACTTTTCTACCCCCCTATTCTCCTGCCTCCCTCTCTCTTGTCCTGCCCCCCTCTCTCTTCTCCTGCCCTCTCCCTCTACTTTTCTACCCCTCTCTTCTCCTGCCCCCCGCTCTCTTCTCCTGCCCTCTCCCTCTACTTTTCTACCCCCCTATTCTCCTGCCTCCCTCTCTCTTCTCCTGCCCCCCTATCTCTTCTCCTGCCCCCTCTCTCTTCTCCTGCCCTCCTCTCTTCTCCTGCCCTCTCCCTCTACTTTTCTACCCCTCTCTTCTCCTGCCCCCCGCTCTCTTCTCCTGCCCTCTCCCTCTACTTTTCTACCCCCCTATTCTCCTGCCCCCCTCTCTCTTCTCCTGCCCCCCTCTCTCTTATCCTGCCCCCCTCTCTCTTCTCCTGCCCTCTCCCTCTACTTTTCTACCCCCCTATTCTCCTGCCCCCCGCTCTCTTCTCCTGCCCCCCTCTCTCTTCTCCTGCCCTCCTCTCTCTTCTCCTGCCCCCTTCTCTCTTCTCCTGCCCCCCTCTCTCTTCTCCTGCCCTCTGCCTCTACTTTTCTATCCCCCTATTCTCCTGCCCCCCTCTCTCTACTCCTGCCCCCTCTCTCTTCTCCTGCCCCCCTCTCACTACTCCTGCCCCCCTCTCTCTTCTCCTGCCCTCCTCTCTCTTCTCCTGCCCCCCTCTCTCTTCTCCTGCCCCCTCTCTCTTCTCCTGCCCTCTCCCTCTACTTTTCTACCCCCCTATTCTCCTGCCCCCCGCTCTCTTCTCCTGCCCCCTCTCTCTTCTCCTGCCCCCCTCTCACTACTCCTGCCCCCCTCTCTCTTCTCCTGCCCTCCTCTCTCTTCTCCTGCCCTCCTCTCTCTTCTCCTGCCCTCCTCTCTCTTCTCCTGCCCTCTCCCTCTCCCCTCCTGCCCTCTCCCTCTCCCTCCACTTTTCTACCCTACTCAGGACTGAAGTGCCTGCCCTCTCCATCTTATCAGCTCCTATCTACAGCTCAAACATGCTCTGCCCACAATGCAACACCTGGGCACAAACACAGTAGCAGCCAAATATAAACCAGCAGCCTCTGTGTGTGTGTGTGTGTGTGTGTGTGTGTGTGTGTGTGTGTGTGTGTGTGTGTGTGTGTGTGTGTGAATATGTTAGCGCTAACTCATTTACTAACAAAACACTCAGTGACTATTATGAGTTTTGAAATGATGACCCCGTATGACCCTGTATGACCCTGTATGGCCCTGTATGACCCTGTATGGCCCTGTATGGCCCTGTATGACCCTTTATGGCCCCGTATGACCCTGTATGGCCCTGTATGGCCCTGTTTGGCCATGTATGGCCCTGCATGGCCATGTATGGCCCTGTATGGCCCTGTGCAAACCTGATAACCTGCATGGTTCATATTCATAAAGCCTCAGAGTAGAAGTGCTGATCTAGGATCAGGTCCTCACTGTCCATGTCATCTTTTTCAAATATGATTTAAAAGGTAAAACCGATGGTAGATCAGCAGTCCTGCTCTGAGACGCTTCCTGAATATGGCCGTGATGTGCTTTAGGTATTATATCATCACCCAATGGGATGAAAGCCACAGTCTGCAATATGTCCTGCTGTTCAATGTGATGTATGTGTATATTCAGTGAGCATACAGTCTACTACACACCTGTTGTCTGTAAATGTGTAATAACGTTATATTCCTGAATGTTCTTGTTCGAAGTGAGAGGTAAAAAAAACACATTTCCTAATAACCTAATAACCTATTTTCATTGAAAGTTATACTTACCAAGCAGCAGTTTTAGAACGTTTGGGATGTACATAACACGCCTCATTGTTACAATCAACTAAACAACATAGAATCAAAACACCCAGTTATTATGAGTAATCAAGGTAGAACCAAAATAGACCCCTTTCGGTGTTTACAAACATTGCCGCACACGAGGGCAATGCACACAACTTGGTTGCAGAACACGAGTGGGTTCTCATAGACCGGAAGCAAAAAATACTATTTACATGTTGCTTATGAGCGCCTTCCACACTACTTTTGGACTTGTATGAATGTCCTGCTTATTAATATGAAGTTTGTGTCATCATCGCAAATCAACTGCATTATACTTTTTTTTAAATGTCAACTTCACCCAGAAAAATGACTTACTGGCTAGCTTTGCTCACCGCCTACGTCAATGAGCGTTAGCATTCTAGCTAACAACTGCTGCGTACAAAACAGGTATTCTGCAAAGATCACAACCAAATACAATCTTAGTGAACGTTCAAACACTATTCAAAACAACATTGGAAGTAATAACTATGGAAATATCTCCATCATGTGGAATGGGCGCAGATGGCGATGGTCAGTGTTCCTGCATCCTGCCTGACATCAGTATGTGTGTACTGAAAAGGGGGACACAGAACAAAATCAAATAAAACCTACCCTTCAGTTTCTCCATCAGGCCCTGCGTCGCCCTCTCCAACACCCGCCCGTCCTCCTGCTGGTACCGATCATCCAGAAACCCAGCGGTGGCCTCTGATAGGTGAACCTTCCCGGCGACGCCCAATTGTTCCATGAGGTTGGCCAGGTTGACGTCGTTGGACCACACGTCGAACTTGAACCGCTTCATCCCCAGGATCCCACAGAGGACCGTGCCGGTGTGGACCCCCACCCTCATGTCCACCGTCTCACACGTCTCCTGGCAGAACTGCTCAATGGCCACGATCATACCTAGTTTCAGAGTAGAAGAAGAAGCAGAAGAAGACTTTATTGACCCGTTTTCCTTGTAGTACAATGAAACTGCTCGGATCCCAATCACCCCTGAAACACAAGCACACACAGGTCAGACAGAACGCAGTGAGCACACATCCAGTAACTAGTAACAGGTGCAGGGTATAATAAGCCAACTGGAGAAAGACAGATACTGTACCCACCCACACACTGCTGATTGCTCCCATACTTTGATTGGAAAACATTTTGGCCCAAAGGTCAAGAAGACCAGCTTCAAAAGACCTTCAGACCAGCGCACTAAATGCTTATCGGAGCTATCTCAACTCATTCTAGATGTGGACAACAGATATGCCTCTTCTCCAACGCTTGAACTCTACAAAGAGAGACTGCTACACCAATCGGAATTTGACAATCTTTCCACGAAACAAACGGAACAGCATCTGTTTAAGTCGAGGCAGACATTTTATGAACACGGAGAGAAAGCTGGCAAGTTGTTATCTCACCAGCTTCGACCTGAAATCTGTGTTGCAGCCGATTTAACTTCTACCAATCCCAAAGAAATCAACAATCAATTTAAGCAATTATACTCTGCTCTTTACTCATCAGAGGCTCTTCCTGACACATATTGTATGCACGCATTTCTAGACAATCTGGACATCCCATGTCTCAATTCAGATGAGCAAACTAACATGAATACCTCAATAAGTGATGATGAAGCTACTCTGGCAATCCAGTCCATGCAGAGCGGTAAAGCATGATGCCTTCCCTATTGAATTTTTATAAAGCATTCTCCTCTAAATTATCCTCTATCCTCAGCTCAATGTACAATGAAATCCTTTCTCGTCAGAAACTTCCCCAGACACTTACCAAGGCAACTATTTTGGTTTTGCTTAAGAAGGACAAGAATCCCCTCGACTGTGGCTCATACCGCCTTTAAGCCTTTTGTGCTGCGATTATAACATTCTCACTAAGGTCCTCTCGTGCAGAGACAGTGATGCCTACTATAATTAACTCTGACTAAACCGTATTTATCTCAGGTGGACAATCTTTCTATAATATGCGGCGGCTATGTAATGTTCTTCATGCTGCCCACTCAACTCGACAACCAGAGGTCGTCATCTCTCTTGATGCTGAGAAGGCTTTCGACCGGGTTGAGTGGGAATATGTATTTACGGTACTAGAGATATTTGGGTTTGTCCTGTCATTCCTTTCCTGGATTAAGATTCTGTACCAGTCCCCCGTGGCGTCTGTTCGCACCAACAATGTTACCTCTAGCTACTTCCCTCTCCACAGGGGGGCCAGGCAGGGTTGCTGTTTATCCCCTTTCCTATTTGATATGGCTACTGAGCCTCTTGCTATCGCCCTACGCGGCGAGGAGGGGATTAAGGGGCGACATAACTCACAAGGTGTCCTGATATGCAGACTATCTTATTTTACACATCGCTAACCCTGTAGAGTCTGTACCCGATGGTGGATCAGCAGTCCTGCTCTGAGACGCTTCCTGAATATGGCCGTGATGTGCTTTAGGTATCATATCATCACCCAATGGGATGAAAGCCACAGTCTGCAATATGTCCTGCTGTTCAATGTGATGTATGTGTATATTCAGTGAGCATACAGTCTACTACACACCTGTTGTCTGTAAATGTGTAATAACGTTATATTCCTGAATGTTCTTATTTGAAGTGAGAGGTAAAACAAATTTCCTGAGGAGATATAATAACCTAGAATAACCTTAACTATATAAGGCAACACTGTGGAGTCTATACCCTATCTCTTGGACATGCTACAAGGTTTTGGGACATTCTCTAGTTATGAATTAAACCTAACATAAAGTGTGCTCCTCCCCATGAATCAGTTAGCAGAAGGTATGCCAACTTCCTATTTAAGGTGGAGCATCAGGTCTGTACTTATTTGGGGTTGAAGGTCACACGCTCATTTCAGGCTCTGTTGAAACATAACTTCGGTACACTCCTGGAGAGCACTAAGCAGGATTTCATACGGTGGTCGTCTCTTCCCATTTCACCAGCAGGTCGCATTCATTCTGTTAAGATGACTGTACTATCTATGTTTTTGTACTTATTACAAATCATCCCCATTTTTTTGCCAAAGTCGATATTCAAACAACTGGACAGCTACATTTTAAATTCATTTGGAATAAGTCAAATCCACAAATGAGAAAGGTATATCTAGAGAGACCTAAGGCTGCAGGTGGGCTGGGCATTCCCAATTTGTTTTACACTACTACTGGTCAGCAAATATATCTAAATGTGTTTGTTGGGTTTGTACATTTGGAAAAAAAGGACTTGGGCCATCCTGGAGTTACAGTCTAGGTCCCAATTCTCAAAATCACTTTATCCTTAAACAAGCAAGCTGCTTCTCTCCATGATCATCTCTTCCCAGCGTCACAGAGTGACACGGCATTCCAGTTCTGGCATAGGAACAGTCTGCTGTTTATGTGTGACTTATTTGTTGATAACACCTTTTTTTGCACTGTCTCCATTACTCAAATGACAGATTAGCAAAAATATACCCAAATGTTGACCCCAAGTGTTTGAGATGCCACCAGAGTCCAGCAACTCCGGGAGACATGTTTTGGTCGTGCCAATATTTGAGTGGCTTCTGGGACCACATTTGTTAAGCATTCTCACATATGTGTAATACAACTGTTAGCCCCAACCCGGTCACTGACATTTCTGGTGTACTTCCCCTAGACCAGAATGCCACCATGCATCAGGCGAATGCGATAGCATCTGCCTCACTGCTAGCGGGCAGTCTTGTTCTCTTCACAGGAAGTAGGCAGAGTCAACCTCCTTTATGCAGTGGGTTAAGGAGGTGGTGTCATCTCTGCCTTTGGAGGTTGGGTACACTGTCCGTGGGGCCTGACAAAAGTTTGGCTTCACCTGGTCCCCATTAACGACTGGGGAGCCTGTCTTTTACTTAGTGTAACTTGCATATTTTGGTAAGCAGATCTCATGTCTGTTCTAGTGGCCATATATTGTGCTGATAAGATTCAACTAATATTATTTTCTCCATTGTTTTTGTTCCTATTACTGTTTATGTTTCTATGTTATCCTTGTATGATGCCTTGGTGGGTGGGAGGGAGGTTTGGAGGGAGGGGTGGATTGGGGAATGAGGGTTTGGCGTTGTACTGTTTTTCTGTTCTCATATCTGAAAACCTATAAATAAAGTACAAAAATAAAATGACAGACATTGCACAATAAAGTTGCAGGAGCAATTAACAGAACGCTATCTACCCATCTTTATCCCATTGGATCATACCTAGTCCCATCTCGACACAGCAGTACGCATGGTCAGGGCGTGGCTCGGGACATCCCGCCACGCAGTAGTAACAGTCTCCCAGTGTACTGATCTTCTCACAGCGCGTCAGCTCACACAGCCGGTCGAAACGGCCGAAGAGGTCATTGAGGAGCCCCACCAAGGCGTGGGCGGACTTGTTGGCAGACATTTTGGTGAAGCCGACGATATCCGCAAAGAGGATAGAAACAGGCTCCATCCGCTTCATGTTGAATGGCCTGAAGATGATCTGATGATCAAATTAAATCAAACTTTATTTAAAGTGTTTTTAAAATTGTAACACACTTTGCAGTAAATCTATAAGCTTTTGTTCTTCTGGGTCTAGGCCGGTTACCGTAAAGAACTTAGTGACAACTGCTGATGTAAAAAGGCTTAATAAAATACATTTGATTGATTTGGATAATAAAATAAATAAAAGCAGACCACACATGAAGCAATGAAGGAGGAATAAAATAGCATAAAACAGTGACTAAAAGGCTAAGCTAAACGGGTGAGTTTTTACACATTATTTTAAAACGCCAATGGGGTTTTTAAAATCAACCACTGCTCCTCTTACCTGGCCTCTGGGGATCGAAGTCTTCTTCCTCTTAAGATGACTATGATGATGGGGATGGTTCTTAGGGCTCGCCGCGATCGAAGAAGCCCCCCCAGGACCTCCGACCGTGGACACAGCCGAACAAGCCCCGGCAGAGTATCTCTTCCCTGCGTTCCCCTCCATCTCCTCGTCCCCCTGCTTCATCAGTTCATCGGCGACCCTCCTCGGCATGACAGAGTGGATCATGCGTTCCTTCAACGCTTTCTCCACCTGGAACATATTCACAAAGACAGGTAACAACTGGTTTCTTTCTCCACCTGGAACGTATTCACAAAGACAGGTAACAACTGGTTTGCCTCTCCACCTGGAACGTATTCACAAAGACAGGTAACAACTGGTTTCCTTCTCCACCTGGAACGTATTCACAAAGACAGGTAACAACTGGTTTCCCTCTCCACCTGGAACGTATTCACAAAGACAGGTAACAACTGGTTTCCTTCTCCACCTGGAACGTATTCACAAAGACAGGTAACAACTGGTTTCCTTCTCCACCTGGAACGTATTCACAAAGACAGGTAACAACTGGTTTCCTCCTCCACCTGGAACGTATTCACAAAGACAAGTAACAACTGGTTTCCCTCTCCACCTGGAACGTATTCACAAAGACAGGTAACAACTGGTTTCCCTCTCCACCTGGAACGTATTCACAAAGACAGGTAACAACTGGTTTCCTTCTCCACCTGGAACGTATTCACAAAGACAGGTAACAACTGGTTTCCCTCTCCACCTGGAACGTATTCACAAAGACAGGTAACAACTGGTTTCCCTCTCCACCTGGAACGTATTCACAAAGACAGGTAACAACTGGTTTCCTTCTCCACCTGGAACGTATTCACAAAGACAGGTAACAACTGGTTTCCCTCTCCACCTGGAACGTATTCACAAAGACAGGTAACAACTGGTTTCCTTCTCCACCTGGAACGTATTCACAAAGACAGGTAACAACTGGTTTCCTTCTCCACCTGGAACGTATTCACAAAGACAGGTAACAACTGGTTTCCTTCTCCACCTGGAACGTATTCACAAAGACAGGTAACAACTGGTTTCCTTCTCCACCTGGAACGTATTCACAAAGACAGTGAACTGGTTTCGAGAACATCAAGAATGTAACCATTTGTGATCTATTTCATGTTATTTGATTGTTTGATGAACATGATGATGAAATGAAATCATCTGTCTCTCGATGATCAAATGTGTCAATGTTTTGATTTTATCTGTCTCTAACATATAAATAATAATTACCTCCAGGTCCTTGCCGTGCATGATGGCCTGGCCCACCTTGAGGAAGGTGGAGCGGGATCGCACCTCGGACATGATGAAGAGGTGGATGCCGATGGCGTGGGCACACAGGTGGAGGAGGGCCTTAGCCGGGCCCAGCCAGCGGAGGGTGTCCCATTCCAAGCTAGAAGAACCAAGACCTCCAGGACTAGATCCAGAACCTAGGGACCCTTCTGCACCTCCAACCCCAGCCTCGCCCCACCTATTCCCCCCATAATTTCCTCCACTTCCATCTCTCCCCTGGAGCAGGGGCAGCCACTCTAAGGCTTCAAATAGTACTGAATACAGGAGCCCCAGTAAAACTGAAGCATATAGCCTCACATGGAGAACACTGTAGAGTAGTAGCAGGACCTCCATACACAGAGAGAAGGTGCCCACTGGGGAGATGCAGGGAGCCCGAGTAGGGCCCACTCCGCCTGGGTTGCGAGGGAATGTCCGGTTGCCATCCCTGGTTCTCTCCAGGTAGACAAAGCCTCCTGTCTGGATCTGAGGAGCCAGAGTGATGGCGAATGTGGTCACAATGAGGAGCAGCGAGGCCTGGTTGTACAGGTGAGTATAGGGCCTTGTCAAGGTAAAGAGGAAGAGGATGAGCAGGAAAAGGAGGAAGGAGGCGGTCGGGGCGAGGAAGGTTGCCGGGTCACAGCGGTCGTGGTTGACCCCGAAATACACGCCCCAAAGGAGCGAGGCAGAGGCCATGTATGACAGAACATAGCGGAAGCGGCGTTGAGTCTGCGGGAAGCACCTCTCGCGGCACGCCTCTTCGAGTATCGGCGAATCAAACTTGGGGTCCCACCACTGGGCAGCGGACCTCTCAAACAACTGGGGCAGAGTCTTCTGCTGGCTGTGTAACTTATTCATAACAGCCCTCCGAACTCCCGACTCCCCTGAACTACAGCTGGAGGAGATGCTGTATTTGGTGCAGGGTTTGGAGGGATCTCCTTTGGCGGTAGTGGTAGACCCACCTACTCCACTCCCTCCTCCTCTGGTATTGCTGTCCCTTGTCGTTGGGGTTGGGGGAGAGTCATGATATTGTCGATGCTGTGGCGACGGCGCGTGCTGTGTGTGCCTAGTGTTGTCGATAATCCGCACAGTCACGGCGCCGTCACTGCTTGAGGCGCAGCTAACCTCCGTGGCATGTGGGAGAAGCTGCTGCTGCCGGTGTTGCAGTGGCTGCAAGGCCATTATGATGGCCGGAGTGACGTGAAGGGGGAAATACTAATATCTGATCAATGATGGCGGACGGTGCGCGGGCAATGAGGTAACAGTACTAAGTGAAACATCTGGCAGAGGAAGACTAGACAGGAGAGTGGGCAAAAAAGAGAGGCAAGAAAGGTGATGGTTGTAATCACGACTTGATATATCGTGTGTACAGAAAATACGTATTTCTACTAGGCTACGCACGAATGTAGCCAACTAGGCCTACTCACTCATATAAAAAGGACCGTTCCAGGCTCTTGAGTAGTTCATTATCCCGACCTCTGTATTACGTCAGCACTCACATTCCATTAATTCGTCCCTTGCCTTTGGAAGCCCTCGCTGTCCACTTTGTACTCGTGTGCTGCTCTGCTCGCTCTCATCTGGCAGTTGAAATAATTGAAAGTCCTTTCGTCTTTCCTCTCCCCTTCTTTATACATCCTTCCCCGATATTACGTTTTTTATCACATTGCGATTTTTATCAGGTTTAAAAAGCCAATCTGGGGTCAGTTGTTCAAATATTCACTTTTTATTCCACACCACGCGCAGTGTTTTGACAGCCGCCAGTGACAGCTCGAGCCTCGCTCTCAAGAAATCCTCACGTGTCTTCTTCAGTGATGATCAAAATAATGTCCCCATGTTATTATTACATTTTAATACACACACAATCCGAAAAGAGAACATTATTTATGTAATGTTTCCAAGTCCAAAACGACCCATATTGTGTGTGTGTCTTGTTTAGGAGTTGTAGGCTATACACAGTAGATTGTTGTCCCACTCATTCCAATAACAAGCAAAGTTACAGCTTCGGTCCCTTCTTATCTTATCGGAGCACCCGCTCCAAAACAAGTCACTTTAAAGTTCCTTTCCCCTGGAAAAAAAACAAGCGTTATCCTCTTTCCGTTTTAGTTACATGAGTCAACAGTTGAAAATAATAGGCTAACATTCATAGCATAAACTCGTATAGCATGTCCTCCTTTCCCTTTCTGACTATTTCAAAGCCCTAGTGTGGGTGAATACTTTCGTGTTATACTAGCCAAGCTGAAGAGTTAGGCTTTGGCTGTCGGGTCGGGTAGGTGGGTGGGTCGGTTCACGACCACCCAAAACCAGCAGCCAGGCAGACAGCGTCCGTTTAGCGGTCTAGCTGTCCCCCCATACCCAGTCTGTAGTTCTTCCACAGCCGGGCCTATTCCCAAGCTCCAGCCCCGTCCTTTCCTGACGTCCCTCTACGGATCTCTACATCGGTAATATCCCCACTTCCAAGACGACAGGGACTGTACAGATACAGTAATTATGAGACCTTGAAAAGCGATTTTAAATCGAGAGA
>NC_048581.1:19078992-19138992 GCF_013265735.2 Oncorhynchus mykiss | reverse complement strand
AGGTTGAACCAAACATAAGGATTAAATACCTAATATTATGGACATCTGGTTTCTGTGTCTCAGACAGATGTGGAACCTTGCAGTGATGGGATGGGTGTGTGTGTGTGTGTGTGTGTGTGTGTGTGTGTGTGTGTGTGTGTGTGTGTGTGTGTGTGTGTGTGTGTGTGTGTGTGTGTGTGTGTGTGTGTGTGTGTGTGTTAAGATGGTTTAAAACCACTCTGTGTGTTTGGCCTGGCTAACACTCCTTCATAAAGTAAGAAGCATATCAATTTTACATTATTGCTGGGGACAGGACGTTCCCTCCAGAATGTAGGCCCTACCCTTATTGGATCAAACATATATTGGGTCTATTTTTGTCTTTCTTTCTCCCTCCCTTTTCCCTCTAAAGAATTGACACAAGAATCTCGGTCGTCAATGGGATCTGAAGCTACAAGGATAAAATACAACTTTAATGAGACTTTGACATGCAGCATATTGAGGCAAAGCCATAACAACAGGAAGAGAAGGCTACAGCCCATTTAACTGGCATCAATGTACAAATGCGTTCTTACACAGCAATGACATACTGCACTGACAACGAAGATAAGCTGTCGTTTAGAAATGACAATAAAGACAAAATACAATACAATACCATAGAAGAATACTGTAACTGACTGCTGGTAAGGAGCACAGAAATCCAGACCCTTTTGAAATGACAATAAAGACAATAGAATATTATGCTGTAACTGATCGCTGGTATTTTTCCTTCTTGTCTACGGATGAAGAAGAAGAGAAAAACTTGAATAAATAAAATAAACAAACTGGCAAACAAACAGAAATAAAACAAACTCTTGTTTATATGTCCCTGTTTTCGTTCTGAGTTAAATAATAACACTTAGGAAGATAAGAGTCTCTGATTTAAATAGTTCAAAAAGCTTTTCTTTTTCTCGTTGGATTACTTCTAATGGGCCTGCAAGGTTCCCATTTGCTTCATGTGGCTTCAATCCCCCTTTTTCCCCAGCTGTACATATTTCCTATCCTCCACCCCATCCCTCTCTCCTCTCTTCCCCGTGTCCAGTCACCCCAGTACAGCCTCTGGCTTCAGCCTCCCTCCTTTTTGTCTTCCTTCCTTTGCTCCCCGTCCTTTTCTCTCCATTCATCCCTCTCTTCATCTCTCCTCCTCAATCCTTTCGCCAGCGGTTCTTGGGTTTTGCCTCAGGAAGTGGGGGTGGAGGGGCTGGGGCGGCCTTGGCTGGGGGTGGACTGTCTTTCTTTCCCAGGCTAATCAGTAGGGAAGGGAGCTCCACAGTGATAGCTTTCTCTATCTTGTCAATCAGACAGCCTGACGACCAGGAACAGAGGGAGGACAGCTGCTTAAAGCCTGATGGAGGGTTGATGCCAAAGAAGTCCTGGTAGGCCTCTTTGTCTGGCAGGTCGAACTTGCTCACCTGTAGAAATGGAGAACACACACGTTATATACATGTTACACACACGTTATATACACACACACACACACACACACATTATAGACATGTTAAATGCACATTACTCATACACATTTAATACACACATTATATACACATTGTGCACATTACATACACATTATACACACACTTTGCACACCTTAAACACACGTTATATACATATTCCATACACCCGTTACACACACAATCCATGACACCTACACCCCCTCCCCCCTCCCTACACACACTCTCTCACTTACATTGGTCTTGGCCAGGATGGACTTGAAGATGTAGAACTTGTCAGGGTCTGAGACGATGTCCCTGAACACCTCGTCGGGGTCGCTGAACCAGCCCAGCTTCTCGTGGTATGTATGGAGGTAGCGATCTACCAGCAGGGCGTGGATCCTGACCCGGATGGCGTGCTGGCGGATGAAGGCTATCTTGTTCTCCAGCTGGTTCTCAATGACCTGAAGATAGAAGAACAAGGAGATTATTGTCAACAGCAGAGGTGAATAAAGATGGCGTCCCACATGCACTTATCACAAATGCCTCGTTTCGCTAAGTTCGCCAAATTGTACATCACTCTCCATGACTCTTTTGTTTGCATGGTCATTAGCACAGTATACATGATTCCAATTTTAGCTTGAAGACACCGTGACTTTGAGATTGTGCTGATTTACTGGCACATTGAACCATATACGCAGCATAGTTTCAAAACTCAGTGGATTGTGCTAAACAATGACATCACATCTGAATTCTGACATCTTTATGCACGTTCGCCATTGTCACAGATTTTAGGTGCTCTTCTCAAGTGCACAACGGCAAGAGATGGTAGCTTCTCGAGCAGCAAGGTCTCCTCCCGTATGAAAAGCCATGGGCTGGTGTGTGCGTGTAATGTGTTTGTGTGTATTCTGTATTCTGTTCTGTTTTCTGTAGGTGGTTGAGCTTCACCTGGTTGAGGTCTTCGAGCAGTGAGATCTCCTCCCGTATGAAGAGCTCTCGGCTGGTGTCGGCTGCGTATTCTGTGGGCCAGAAGGAGCTGACGTAGACCCGGGGAGGCTCTGTGGCGTTGATGAGAGGAGCCATGGACCAAAACAGGGCGCCGTAGACACGCATCAGGTCCTGGGAGGACAGGCTGTCTGCCTTGTTCAGGATGATGCGGATCTGGGACTCTCGGCCCTAGAATGAATGAATTCATGGATGGATCAATGAATGAATGAAGAAAACAGAGTTTAGAAAGGTTATTAAAGTGCTAGGCCAAGACTGACTGTATATTGGGCAATCTAAGGCACTTTGCTTTGCACCATAGACATATAATTACCAGAATGAGCAAGGAATCTACTCTTTTGTAATTTCAGTTGAGTTGACTTTTGATAAAGCAAAAATGTTCATGCTGAACATACTACTTTTGCTTCCTGCTTTACTCCTATTGGTACACTCAATATGGCTGCCGGTCCACCCAACACTTCCGTTCTAGTAATTCAATTTCTATTCTTTACACTTCTTTACCTTCATCTGTTTGAACAGTGTCGCCAGCTCCCCGCCCACGTCCAACTTAGTGGGGTCAAACATCAGGAAGATGAGGTCAGCACGGTCAATGAACCACTGACACACCTCGCTATAGGGGTAGCCTGGATGGGGAAGGACGACCAATCAGAGGCTGTTTTACTCAAAGGTGTGGTAGTATACAGTGAGTTAAGTCTTTTCATCATTCCATTTTTGTGAATTTGTAGGTGTGTGTGTTGCATGCAGTGTGTTACCATTCGGTCTGCATGAGTGTGACTGTTAATGAATCTCTGTCTGTTCTCCCACCTCTCTCCTGCTGCTTGTGATTGTCACTTCACAGCATGTAACAAATATCTAAAGAGTGTACATGATCTAATACACATGGCTGTATATGAGAGGTTAGTGTGTGTGTGTGTTCTCCTCCCCACCTCTCTCCTGCTGCTTGCGGTTCTCAATAATCCCAGGCGTGTCCACCAGGGTGACTCTCTCCAGCAGTTTATGGGGCATCTCAATCCCCACCAGCCTCTCCAGGAACCCCTGGCCAAACTTCTCCAGAGGGGAAAAGGACCTGGAGCTGTCGGCTGCCATCACGATGCCCTCCACAGAGCGGAACTTGTCACCGTGCATCACCACTGTGTACTCAGATGTAGTGGGCTCAGCACCTGGGAGAGAGGGAGGGAGGAAGAGGGGGAGAGGTGGGAGGGAGATAAGGAGGGAGGAAGAGAGGAAGAGGGGGGAGATAAGGAGGAAGAGAGGGTGGTTAGAATGTGTAAGAGAGAGATTAATATGAGCAGCTATCCAAATAGTTTACTCAGAAAAGGAAGCAGTTGCATTGAGGCATGTTTGTATTCCGGAGAGAAGTGGACTGGGAAGGGTGCAATAGATGACAGATCAGTAGTAGATAGACAAGATGTGGAATAGAGTGAATGATAAAGTGGAAAACCTTGTCTGCGGTGTAGACTGGTAAGGGGTGTAGACTGGTAAGGGGTGTAGACTGGTAAGGGGTGTAGACTGGTAAGGGGTGTAGACTGGTAAGGGGTGCCATGAGAAATACATTTGATTGATTGGCTGATTATCAGAGTAGAGTGTTGGTCAGGAGTTAGTCTGGTGAAACTCCAGGCCCAAGCTATGTGACAGGAGCTCTTACCTGTGTAAAGTTGTTGTGGGGTACCATGCACGCCCAGCAGGTAGTTGATCATGGAGGATTTGCCTACAGACCAGGGTCCCAGGAACAGTACCATGGGCTTGGAGGTGATCTCTCCATCTAGAAAGAGAGAGAGAGATAGTGAGAGAGAGAAAGCGAGAGAGAGAAAGAGAGAGAGATAGCGAGAGAGAGAAAGCGAGAGAGAGAATGCGAGAGAGAGAGAAGGGGGGTCACTTTGTAGACTTTGTCAATGGTACACTTTGTCCCACAAGGGGGCGTTCATTGCATACATCATGGTACTATGGATTGAGCCCTCAAGCTCTAACAAGCCTGGGGTAAGTGAGGCCTGGTCGCCCACACAAAGCTGTATATATATGCTGAGGCATACAAAGTTACTTTCTGGAAAGCTCTCTTGTGTACACTCGATTACTGGCAGGTGTATATGCAGTTAATTAGTTTATTTATGTTTCATCGATTTTCCAGTTTCTTCAGGCAAAGGCACCCTGAGAATTTAGATTAAACTGGCACACAACTGTGTATAGTATTGCCCCTTTGCCTAGGGAAACCCCATTGCTAATGACAATGTCTACAAGGACTGTTGGTAACTAGACTTATGCTTGTCTGTTTTTTTCGGGGGAAATATAGCATTTTGTTATTCTTTGTGTAACAGGTTGGTAATGAACAGAAGATTAATAGCTAATGGCTAAAGGCTAATATGCTAATACTAATAAACAAATCTGAACAATGCTAACCAGGCTAAAGGCTAATACGCTAAGACAACAGATCAGTATAAAACCGATTAAAAATGCTAATAGCTAATGGTTCAAGGCTAATGCCAAGTGGTTGGACAGGCTACCTGTGACCTCGTGAGCTCTGAGCTCGTTGTACTTGTAGGCCGTCTCCATGGGCTTGATGGCTGAGTGGTAGATGTGCTGCAGCTTCTTCATAGCAGCTGGAGAGGAGAGAGGGATGAGGAAAGAATGAGGGGGTGAGGGGAGGAGAGGAGAGAGGGATGAGGAGAGGAGAGAGGAAGAGAAGAAAGAGGGATGAGAGGATTGAGGGGGAGAGAGGAGGAGAAGAGAGGATGAGGGGGAGAGAGGAGAAGAGGACAGAGGGAGATAGAAGAGAAGAGGGATGAAGAGAAGATGATAGAGGTGGGCAGAAGTAGCAGATGAAGAGAGCAGATGTTGAAAAATATTTTTTTTTAAGGGTGGGAGAGAAGAGAGGAGACAATACATTTTGCATGGTCATGGTAGTCATTGTATTGTAATGGATGCACCATGAATGAACTAACCTGACTCATTGTCATGGTAGCCATGGTAATATAATGGAAGGCACCATGAATGAACTAAACTGACTCATTGTCATGGTAGTCATGGTAATATAATGGAAGGCACCATGAATGAACTAACCTGACTCATGGTCATGGTAGTCATGGTAATATAATGGAAGGCACACACACGCACACCCACCCACGCACACACACTCACACACACACTACCATCCATTCCACACCTTGAAACAATTTCCACAGTAATTTTAGCAGAAAAGGCCCAGTAGATTTCTCAATCCCTACTGTTCACATATAAACAGCGTTTTTCCTGGTCAGCTCATGTGGTCCCCAAAAAAATCAGGGTATTTTTCACAATTCATCTTTTATAGATTCCTTGTATCCTCTCTTTGCCTGCTTCTCAATACACAATGGAGAAGAAAGTCCAATGTCCCCTTGGACCTTCTCCTCCAATACGAGTGAGGAGGTGGTGAGATCAAAATGGAAGGAATCGAGGAATAATGAATTGAGAAAAACTCAGGGCCTTACTTGTAACTCTTGTTTGCTCCTTACCAGAGAACTCAGGCGAGGATTCGGCAGAAACCAATCGGAGCATCTCATCGATGTGGGAGCAATCTCTGAGCTTTGCTGTCTCCTCACCCACTGCCGATTGGAGGAAAAGCCTGTCAGTCAACTCAACTATGAGGTCATCAGACCAAGGTCGAATCCAAACTTGACATATCCATATCCCTGACTCGGGAAGTAGAATTTAGGAAGTAGGAACACCTATTTAGTGTCTGACTCGGGAAGTAGAATTTAGGAAGTAGGAACACCTATTTAGTAGGAACACCTTCCTAATATTAAGTTGCACCCCCCACCCCACTTTTGCCCTCATCGAGCATGGACTCTATAAGGTGTCGAAAGCATTCCACAGGGATGCTGGCCCATGTTGACTCCAATGCTTCCCACAGTTTTGTCACGTTGGCTGGATGTCCTTCGGGTGGTGGACCCTTCCTGATACACACAGGAAACTGTTGAGTGTGAAAAACCCAGAAGCATTGCAGTTCTTGACTCAAACCGGTGCAAAAAAAAGTGACATAAATGAGGGATCATAGCTTTCACCTGGTCAGTTATGTCATGGAAAGAGCAGGTGTTCTTAATGTTTTGTATATTCAGTGTATGCTTGTAATACGCAGTACAGTGTGCATGCATACATGCTTGTCTGTCATGTAAAATAGGGGAATCCTGTCAGCTCTATTCGTTACATTTATATCTGCAACTTTTCAGGAACAGATGTGATTGTCTGTCATCTAGGACTGGGAATCGTGTGAGCTCTATTCATTACATTTCTACCTAACCATTTCTGAACATTCAGAAAGAAATGTAATGTGTAGAACAGATTTAACTGTCTGCCATGTAGAACTGGGAATCATGTGAGCTCTATTCATTACATTTCTATCTGAACATTTCACCTTTGATCTCCCCTGAACATGACACCAATTGACTTCCTGCCATGACAACAGAACACTGACTGACCACAGCATCTGTTGTGTGGCTCTGTAGCCATGTTGTTATATCAGTGTCCATCTGCCCATCTATCTATCTCTTCCCTTCCTCCCTCTATGTCTGTCCTGTTTATTTCGGGCTCAGCTAGGGGTTATTCCTGATGCCACCTTTAGCCACACATATCAGGTTCTGGGGCATGGCACGGGCCAGGGAAAGAGGAAGGGATGGAGGGAGGGAAGGAGAGGAGGGAGGGAAAGTGGTTAGAGAGAGGAGAGAGAGAGAATGAGAGAGAGATGGAGGTTTAGAGATAATGTAAGAGCCAGACCAGATCCTATGTCTTTTATAGCTGGTGTCAACACTACGGCACCAAATGGCAGAGAATGTCAGTCTCCTGATTACAGTAGCACTCGCTCATCATGGCTTTGAATACACTTGAGTTGACACTGTAAAGTTGACAGTTGGCTCCTAAGAGCCGACTGAAGTGTATTCGAAGCACTGTGAAGAAGAAAGTGGGGAGATATGACAGGATCCTGTAACCCCATCTCTACAGTATGTAACTTAAAAGTGCTCGCCAGAGGTACTTTTAGCCTGAGCAATCACATTTAGTATAGAAAGAATAAATATGGACACATTGATATAAACAAACAAGTTTGTTTCCAAATTGTTTGGACAATAACCTTTTTATCGTTCAAATGATCAATTCTAATAACGCAGTACTCTATACCTTTTACTGGTGCTTCTGCCTTTGCTGGTGCATCCTCCACTGTCACATCCTCAACAGGCGCCTCCTCAACAACAGTCGCCTCCTCCTTAACAACAACAACAGGTGCCTCCTCTTCCACCACCGCTTCCTCCTCAAAAACATGTACCTCCTCCAAAACAGCTGCCACCTCCTCCACCAGCTCCTCCTCCTTCACTGCCTCCACAACCACCTCACCTGCTTCTACAGGTTCTGGAGCGGCTTCCGCAGGTTCCGGAGTGGGTTCCGGAGCAGCTTCCTCTACAACAGGCTCTGGTTCTGGAGCCACCTCCTTGACCACCGCCTCTGGCTCGGGTTCAACCACTTCAGGTTCCACCGCAGGTTCTGGCTCGGATTCAACCAGCTTGGGTTCCACCACAGGTTCAGCCACTAATACTACTTCTTCCTCTACTGCCTCCTCTACTGACTCCTCTACTGTCTCCTCTACTGCCTCCTCTACTGCCTCCTCCTCGGCAACCTCCTCAGTCGTTACCTCCTCAACAACAAGTTCCTCTACTGCAGGTTCTTCTATTGTTTCCTCTACTTCCTCATCAACTACATCCACTTCCTCCTCCATGACCACAGCTTCCTTAACTGCTTCCTCTTCCTCTATAACCTCTTCTTCCTTAGCTTCATGTTCTGCCTCAACCTCCTCTATAACCTCTTCTTCAGACGAGGGAGCTTCCTCCACTACTTCTTCTTCAGATGAGGCAGCTTCCTCCAGTTCTTCCTCCTCAGATGAGGCAGCTTCCTCCACTCTCTCCTCTGATGCTTGGACCTCCTCTGAAGTCTCTGCAGACTCCACAGATTCCTCCTCAGGTACCATCTCCTCAGATGCAGCCTCCTCCTCCTCGCTCGCCAACCTCTCCATGGGGACCTCCTCTGTGGAGGCTAGGGGCTCCTCTTCGCTAGCCAACCTCTCCATGGGGACCTCCTCTGTGGAGGCTAGGGGCTCCTCTTCGGCCGGTGTAGCAAGGCTTCGAGGGGGTTTACAGGACTGACACACGGAGCCTGGGGCCGGGGTGTCGTTGGAGGAGATTTGTCCTCCATGGTCATCTGTGGAGTCACAGGAGAGGTCACAGGAGAGCGGCACATGGAGATGCAGCTCATCGGAGCTGGAGGCCTCCACCACTAGGTCTGCAGAGACAGAGAGAGAGACAGGCCAGTCTGTTAATGATAAAGATGTCAGTATAAAGAGAGTGAAGGGTTTAGGTCTGGTAATCACTGAACGGCCATGTTAGAAAAGACAACAGCGAGCAAGATATAGGGGGCGCCAGGTAGGCTAGTAGTTAGAGTGTTGGACTAGTAACTAAAAGGTTGCAACACCGAGCTGGCAAAGTAAAAATGTGTCGTTCTGCCCCTGAACAAGGCAGTGTTCCTAGACCAGTTAACCCACTGTTCCTAGACCAGTTAACCCACTGTTCCTAGACCAGTTAACCCACTGTTCCTAGACCAGTTAACCCACTGTTCCCAGACCAGTTAACCCACTGTTCCCAGACCAGTTAACCCACTGTTCCCAGACCAGTTAACCCACTGTTCCCAGACCAGTTAACCCACTGTTCCCAGACCAGTTAACCCACTGTTCCCAGACCAGTTAACCCACTGTTCCCAGACCAGTTAACCCACTGTTCCCAGACCAGTTAACCCACTGTTCCCAGACCAGTTAACCCACTGTTCCCAGACCAGTTAACCCACTGTTCCTAGACCAGTTAACCCACTGTTCCTAGACCAGTTAACCCACTGTTCCTAGACCAGTTAACCCACTGTTCCTAGACCAGTTAACCCACTGTTCCTAGGCCGTCATTGAAAATAAGAATGTGTTCTTAACTGACTTGCCTAGTTAAATAAAATAAAAATAGGTGGCGAGCTACCAGATGATATAAAGTAGCGTATCCACACCTCATCATTTTACATAAGGAATGGGCTCATTCAGTTCAGAGTTTTGCACTGTCTCCATTACTCAAATGACAGATTAGCAAAAATATACCCAAATGTTGACCCCAAGTGTTTGAGATGCCACCAGAGTCCAGCGACTCCGGGAGACATGTTTTGGTCGTGCCAATATTTGAGTGGCCTCTGGGACCACATTTGTTAAGCATTCTCACATATGTGTAATACAACTGTTAGCCCCAACCCGGTCACTGACATTTTTGGTGTACTTCCCCTAAGGAAGTGATGTCATCTCTGCCTCTGGAGAAGGATGGGTACACTGTGCTTGGGTCCCAACAAAGTTAGGCTTTACCTGGTCCCCATTAATACAATACGTGGAGAGCCTGTCTTTTCCTTAGTGTAACTCGCATAGTTTGGTCAGCAGTCATGTCTGTTCTAGCGGCCATTTGTGCTGATAAGAATTTTTATTGAACATTTTTCCCCATTGTTTTTGTTTCTATTACTGTTTGTTCCTGTTTTTCATTCCCTTTTTTCCTTTTAACTTACTTTTATAGATGCCTTGGTGGGAGGGAGGGAGGGAGGGAGGGAGGGAGGGAGGGAGGGAGGGAGGGAGGGAGGGAAAATGAGGGGTTGTATTGTTTTATTGTTATATCGGAAAATCTATAAATAATGTTGTTTTTAAAGAAAGGGGGAAAAAAAGAAAAGACAACAGCCTCTCTGTTATTGATCATGGTTTGATTTCTATAACTTTCTAGAAGTTCCAGTTCAATTAATACAATTGGAGACCTCTAACACTCCTGTATTGATTTGACACACAAGGAGCCGCATTACAGGATTTATAATCATCATGATGATGTGGCAAGTTACAATTTGCTTTTTGAATGTCCGATATTTTGAACTTGATTTTGAACTTCATCAACAGTGGAATAATGAAGAAAATCCCCAAATATAGCCTTGTAGTGGATTACTCCTTTAATCTTCTTGTAAAGCATCCAAACATCTTACTGGATCAACTTACATGTACAGACATACAGACATTACGGATAAACACAATTGCTCTCTTTATCCAAAATAGACCTTATTCATCACACTGGACACTTTCACAGCCGCTCTTTATTTTCCTGCATCAACGCCTGTCTGTCCAGAACATACTTGGTGTGTGGATGTCTGTCCAGAACAGACTTGGTGTGTGACTGTGTGTCCAGAACAGACTTGGTGTGTGGATGTCTGTCCAGAACAGACTTGGTGTGTGACTGTGTGTCCAGAACAGACTTGGTGTGTGACTGTGTGTCCAGAACAGACTTGGTGTGTGGATGTCTGTCCAGAACAGACTTGGTGTGTGACTGTGTGTCCAGAACAGACTTGGTGTGTGGCTGTCTGTCCAGAACAGACTTGGTGTGTGACTGTGTGTCCAGAACAGACTTGGTGTGTGACTGTGTGTCCAGAACAGACTTGGTGTGTGACTGTGTGTCCAGAACAGACTTGGTGTGTGGATGTCTGTCCAGAACAGACTTGGTGTGTGACTGTGTGTCCAGAACAGACTTGGTGTGTGACTGTGTGTCCAGAACAGACTTGGTGTGTGACTGTGTGTCCAGAACAGACTTGGTGTGTGACTGTGTGTCCAGAACAGACTTGGTGTGTGGATGTCTGTCCAGAACAGACTTGGTGTGTGACTGTGTGTCCAGAACAGACTTGGTGTGTGACTGTGTGTCCAGAACAGACTTGGTGTGTGACTGTGTGTCCAGAACAGACTTGGTGTGTGACTGTGTGTCCAGAACAGACTTGGTGTGTGACTGTGTGTCCAGAACAGACTTGGTGTGTGGATGTCTGTCCAGAACAGACTTGGTGTGTGACTGTGTGTCCAGAACAGACTTGGTGTGTGGCTGTGTGTCCAGAACAGACTTGGTGTGTGACTGTGTGTCCAGAACAGACTTGGTGTGTGGATGTCTGTCCAGAACAGACTTGGTGTGTGACTGTGTGTCCAGAACAGACTTGGTGTGTGGCTGTGTGTCCAGAACAGACTTGGTGTGTGACTGTGTGTCCAGAACAGACTTGGTGTGTGGATGTCTGTCCAGAACATACTTGGTGTGTGACTGTGTGTCCAGAACAGACTTGGTGTGTGACTGTGTGTCCAGAACAGACTTGGTGTGTGGCAGTGTGTCCAGAACAGACTTGGTGTGTGACTGTGTGTCCAGAACAGACTTGGTGTGTGGCTGTCTGTCCAGAACAGACTTGGTGTGTGACTGTGTGTCCAGAACAGACTTGGTGTGTGGATGTCTGTCCAGAACAGAATTGGTGTGTGACTGTGTGTCCAGAACAGACTTGGTGTGTGGCAGTGTGTCCAGAACAGACTTGGTGTGTGACTGTGTGTCCAGAACAGACTTGGTGTGTGACTGTGTGTCCAGAACAGACTTGGTGTGTGGCTGTCTGTCCAGAACAGACTTGGTGTGTGACTGTGTGTCCAGAACAGACTTGGTGTGTGGCAGTGTGTCCAGAACAGACTTGGTGTGTGACTGTGTGTCCAGAACAGACTTGGTGTGTGGCAGTGTGTCCAGAACAGACTTGGTGTGTGACTGTGTGTCCAGAACAGACTTGGTGTGTGGCTGTGTGTACAGAACAGACTTGGTGTGTGACTGTGTGTCCAGAACAGACTTGGTGTGTGGCAGTGTGTCCAGAACAGACTTGGTGTGTGGCAGTGTGTCCAGAACAGACTTGGTGTGTGGCTGTGTGTCCAGAACAGACTTGGTGTGTGGCAGTGTGTCCAGAACAGACTTGGTGTGTGGCTGTGTGGCCAGAACAGACTTGGTGTGTGGCTGTGTGTCCAGAACAGACTTGGTGTGTGGCTGTGTGTCCAGAACAGACTTGGTGTGTGACTGTGTGTCCAGAACAGACTTGGTGTGTGACTGTGTGTCCAGAACAGACTTGGTGTGTGGCTGTGTGTCCAGAACAGACTTGGTGTGTGACTGTGTGTCCAGAACAGACTTGGTGTGTGGCAGTGTGTCCAGAACAGACTTGGTGTGTGACTGTGTGTCCAGAACAGACTTGGTGTGTGGCTGTGTGTCCAGAACAGACTTGGTGTGTGGCTGTGTGTCCAGAACAGACTTGGTGTGTGGCTGTGTGTCCAGAACAGACTTGGTGTGTGGCAGTGTGTCCAGAACAGACTTGGTGTGTGACTGTGTGTCCAGAACAGACTTGGTGTGTGACTGTGTGTCCAGAACAGACTTGGTGTGTGACTGTGTGTCCAGAACAGACTTGGTGTGTGGCAGTGTGTCCAGAACAGACTTGGTGTGTGGCTGTGTGTCCAGAACAGACTTGGTGTGTGGCTGTGTGTCCAGAACAGACTTGGTGTGTGACTGTGTGTCCAGAACAGACTTGGTGTGTGGCTGTGTGTCCAGAACAGACTTGGTGTGTGACTGTGTGTCCAGAACAGACTTGGTGTGTGACTGTGTGTCCAGAACAGACTTGGTGTGTGACTGTGTGTCCAGAACAGACTTGGTGTGTGACTGCGTGTCCAGAACAGACTTGGTGTGTGACTGTGTGTCCAGAACAGACTTGGTGTGTGACTGTGTGTCCAGAACAGACTTGGTGTGTGGCTGTGTGTCCAGAACAGACTTGGTGTGTGGCTGTGTGTCCAGAACAGACTTGGTGTGTGGCTGTGTGTCCAGAACAGACTTGGTGTGTGGCTGTGTGTCCAGAACAGACTTGGTGTGTGGCTGTGTGTCCAGAACAGACTTGGTGTGTGGCAGTGTGTCCAGAACAGACTTGGTGTGTGGCAGTGTGTCCAGAACAGACTTGGTGTGTGGCTGTGTGTCCAGAACAGACTTGGTGTGTGGCAGTGTGTCCAGAACAGACTTGGTGTGTGGCTGTCTGTCCAGAACAGACTTGGTGTGTGGCTGTGTGTCCAGAACAGACTTGGTGTGTGGCTGTGTGTCCAGAACAGACTTGGTGTGTGACTGTGTGTCCAGAACAGACTTGGTGTGTGGCTGTGTGTCCAGAACAGACTTGGTGTGTGGCTGTGTGTCCAGAACAGACTTGGTGTGTGGCAGTGTGTCCAGAACAGACTTGGTGTGTGGCAGTGTGTCCAGAACAGACTTGGTGTGTGACTGTGTGTCCAGAACAGACTTGGTGTGTGGCAGTGTGTCCAGAACAGACTTGGTGTGTGGCTGTCTGTCCAGAACAGACTTGGTGTGTGGCAGTGTGTCCAGAACAGACTTGGTGTGTGACTGTGTGTCCAGAACAGACTTGGTGTGTGGCTGTGTGTCCAGAACAGACTTGGTGTGTGGCAGTGTGTCCAGAACAGACTTGGTGTGTGACTGTGTGTCCAGAACAGACTTGGTGTGTGGCTGTGTGTCCAGAACAGACTTGGTGTGTGGCTGTGTGTCCAGAACAGACTTGGTGTGTGACTGTGTGTCCAGAACAGACTTGGTGTGTGGCTGTGTGTCCAGAACAGACTTGGTGTGTGGCTGTGTGTCCAGAACAGACTTGGTGTGTGGCAGTGTGTCCAGAACAGACTTGGTGTGTGGCAGTGTGTCCAGAACAGACTTGGTGTGTGACTGTGTGTCCAGAACAGACTTGGTGTGTGGCAGTGTGTCCAGAACAGACTTGGTGTGTGGCTGTCTGTCCAGAACAGACTTGGTGTGTGGCAGTGTGTCCAGAACAGACTTGGTGTGTGACTGTGTGTCCAGAACAGACTTGGTGTGTGGCTGTGTGTCCAGAACAGACTTGGTGTGTGGCAGTGTGTCCAGAACAGACTTGGTGTGTGACTGTGTGTCCAGAACAGACTTGGTGTGTGGCAGTGTGTCCAGAACAGACTTGGTGTGTGGCAGTGTGTCCAGAACAGACTTGGTGTGTGACTGTGTGTCCAGAACAGACTTGGTGTGTGGCAGTGTGTCCAGAACAGACTTGGTGTGTGGCTGTCTGTCCAGAACAGACTTGGTGTGTGGCAGTGTGTCCAGAACAGACTTGGTGTGTGGCTGTGTGTCCAGAACAGACTTGGTGTGTGGCTGTGTGTCCAGAACAGACTTGGTGTGTGGCTGTGTGTCCAGAACAGACTTGGTGTGTGACTGTGTGTCCAGAACAGACTTGGTGTGTGACTGTGTGTCCAGAACAGACTTGGTGTGTGGCAGTGTGTCCAGAACAGACTTGGTGTGTGGCTGTCTGTCCAGAACAGACTTGGTGTGTGGCAGTGTGTCCAGAACAGACTTGGTGTGTGACTGTGTGTCCAGAACAGACTTGGTGTGTGGCTGTGTGTCCAGAACAGACTTGGTGTGTGGCAGTGTGTCCAGAACAGACTTGGTGTGTGACTGTGTGTCCAGAACAGACTTGGTGTGTGGCAGTGTGTCCAGAACAGACTTGGTGTGTGGCAGTGTGTCCAGAACAGACTTGGTGTGTGACTGTGTGTCCAGAACAGACTTGGTGTGTGGCAGTGTGTCCAGAACAGACTCTGTGTGTGGCTGTCTGTCCAGAACAGACTTGGTGTGTGGCAGTGTGTCCAGAACAGACTTGGTGTGTGGCTGTGTGTCCAGAACAGACTTGGTGTGTGGCTGTGTGTCCAGAACAGACTTGGTGTGTGGCTGTGTGTCCAGAACAGACTTGGTGTGTGGCTGTGTGTCCAGAACAGACTTGGTGTGTGGCTGTGTGTCCAGAACAGACTTGGTGTGTGACTGTGTGTCCAGAACAGACTTGGTGTGTGGCAGTGTGTCCAGAACAGACTTGGTGTGTGGCAGTGTGTCCAGAACAGACTTGGTGTGTGGCTGTGTGTCCAGAACAGACGTGGTGTGTGACTGTGTGTCCAGAACAGACTTGGTGTGTGGCAGTGTGTCCAGAACAGACTTGGTGTGTGGCAGTGTGTCCAGAACAGACTTGGTGTGTGGCAGTGTGTCCAGAACAGACTTGGTGTGTGACTGTGTGTCCAGAACAGACTTGGTGTGTGGCTGTGTGTCCAGAACAGACTTGGTGTGTGGCAGTGTGTCCAGAACAGACTTGGTGTGTGGCAGTGTGTCCTGAACAGACTTGGTGTGTGGCAGTGTGTCCAGAACAGACTTGGTGTGTGGCTGTGTGTCCAGAACAGACTTGGTGTGTGGCTGTGTGTCCAGAACAGACTTGGTGTGTGGCTGTGTGTCCAGAACAGACTTGGTGTGTGGTTGTGTGTCCAAAACAGACTTGGTGTGTGGCAGTGTGTCCAGAACAGACTTGGTGTGTGACTGTGTGTCCAGAACAGACTTGGTGTGTGGCTGTGTGTCCAGAACAGACTTGGTGTGTGGCAGTGTGTAAAGCCAAGAGCAGATTGAATACTCAACAGCCTCTCAGATTGCTACACTCAGATTTCAGCTCCTTGAATGGAGATGCTTAGGCCTGCTTAGACTATTTGAGGGGAGCAGACCTGGGTAAAGACAACCCTGTAGAGACAGACTCCGACAACAAACCCTGTGTCAGGAAGTCATATTATAACGTGTCAAAATGATGGGAACTCTGTTCCTACACATTCTCTCCCTATTGTACCCCTGTTTATATAGCATAACCTGGAGTAGCTTAGACTGCATGTTTGTGGACGGTGAAATCTGAGCTAGCGACCGTAATGTACATGTAGCCATGGGTAGTAAGTAACCTCTGACACGGAATAATTAGGAGACCCGAGTTACAACCCCAGGTCGTTGCACATACACTTGACAGTGTGTACTCACTAGGAATGTAATATTGGTGGGTTATAATGCTGTCAATGACCAGAGGAGGTGATGAATGGGCATAGCTCACTCATTCCCACACACACACACACACACACACACACACAGGAGGTGATGATCGACCGATCATGAGCAGTAAATTGTTTACTTGTGAATCAGAGCCAGAATAGGAAGCCCATAGAGAGCACAGAGAGTCCCATTTGTGTACCATGGACGGTCATGGACAGTCACACGGGTGCTAAGCTTTCCGCCCTGACCCATTTGATCAATGCGTGTGTTGAGTCAGATGCGACTTATCTTGAGTCTGAGGCTCTTAGGTCAAAGGGCTCGTGGTGCATTTTTCACATCCACATTTAACATTGACATTGGGCCGGTAGAAGACGCGAACGTCATTATTCCTGTCTGGATTGAGGATAGATCAAATCAATCATGTGCGTTGGTATGTGTATACATTAGCATACACAGTCACAAACCCCTATGCCACCATAGGTTAGCCTATAGCTTAGCGATTAGTCGGTAGCTGCTAGCATTGGTCAACAAGATGTGCCACCTCTTCTCAGAAGAATAGAGAATCACACAGCACAGCTGAGAATCACACCTAAACACCTGAGTCATCATCACCATACAACTACGTTAGCTTTTAGCTTAGCAATTAGCCGCTTGATGATAGCAATGGGCAATGTGCCATGTTAGCCGTTTGCTAGCAATTAGCCTGTTGGCGCTAGCTGTGAGCAATGCAGCTCTTCTCAGCCAACTCTTGTCAGCCATTGAAGGTGAGAATCACACTGCAGCTGTCCATGCCATGGATACAACCTGATCCATGCTGCTGCCTTGAAACATGAACCTGCAGACGTACACACTAAGGCCATACACCATCATAATTTGTCTCCCACTGTGCCCCACTACACATCCCACTACAGACCGTCCTAACAGGCCTGCTAAGACCTCACAGGTTGGTATTTAGCCAGTTGGGGACATGTGTGACGATGTATGTTCCTTTGTGGTCCTTTAGGTCTATGGCATCCCCACTTAACTGTTTAGGTAGTTTATGTAACATGGAAGGAGGGTGCCTCTGTATGTTTTGCCATGGCAACTGTAAATAAAGATATTTCGGAGCTCTATAACTTCAAGCCTGGGTCTTCTAAAGGCCACAAGTCTGTATTAGCCCTGTGAGCTAAAGCCTAGGCATTAGCTAGGGGAGCTAACAAGAGTCTTCGGGTTCCAGGCATGGTTTTGTAACCTGACTGATATAGAGTCTTATAGGCCTTTTAGCTGAAGAAATGACCCCTCCATTACAGTTTCCTGTTGACCTGAACTCATCTAGCTGCTGAAAGCAGACAGAGGATACCGTCCGTATTCTGAAGTAATGTTTTTTCAGTCCTTCTACTCGTGTAAGTATTCGCGGCATGTGTTAGCCTCGGACGTCCAGGCTTTGCTCACGTGGCCTGTGACAGAGGCTAGGTATTCGTTACAAACCATCAGCACCTCATCCTCGGCGTCAGTAAGATAGCATTACTTCAAAAACGGGGATGTAAAAAGCCACCGTCTGTGTACCAAATGGCACCCTATTCCCTACATATGTGCCCTGGTCAAAAGTAGTGCACTAAATAGGGAATAGGATGCTCCGTCACACTCTGGCAAAGCCTGAAAGCACATGGATTTCCAGGGCTCTGATCACAGATCTCCCCGGACAAGGAGAGGGCATCACTGATCTATCCGATCGGTAAGCAGTGTCCTATTCGGCAAGAGTGTAGCGCAAGTAACATTAAAAAAGAATCTGCTAAGTTACACATTTATTTATGTATGTGTTCCTACAGCATATTTGTCCTGCAGCACCAGTCTCCCACAGACAGGGGGCGGTAATGGGTTATAAAAAGAACCTGAGAGGTGTTTCTCTCTCACCCCTGGCATTCAATATAGCATTTGGCTCGCTGACCCCCGGTCATAAACAGTCTCCCACCGACTTAAGTGTACCCTGGGTGTCCCTAATTAAATAAAACCAACAAGATGGGGTGTGTGTGTGTGTGTGTGAGAGAGAGAGATCGAGAACGAGGGAAAGAACGAGAAAGAGTGAGAGAGAGAGAGAATTTGTATGTGCTGAAGGTGGGTGGGTGGGTAAAGGGTGTGTGTGTGTGTGTGTGAGAGAGAGAGAGAGAGACAGGAATTTGGAAGGCAATGTGATTGGAAATACAGAGGAGCCAAATGAAGTGCTCACTGCCGCCCTCGCGGGTTGGATGGTATCCATGGACATAGTGCGACAGCGTCGTCAGTCGTCTGCACAGTTACATGAACGTGTGTACAGACGGCAAGAATTCTAATGGTGTAACGTTGTCAGGTTACCAGCATGGTAACAGGGTCACTCAGGGTCACTCATTAACAAGTGACAGTTTGTTTGTTTATGTTGACTTCATATATATTTTTGAACTACTTTGCCCTTTAAGGGCAACTATAATAATTTAATGAAGATTCTGTGGTAAGAAATGGAGCTAAGCAATAGAAATAGTCGAGACAGTCATGACTTAAACCGACCAAATATCAATCACAATGAGGAAAGGAAATAACAAGATTTTGACTTATATCGAAATGTTGATCCCGTTGTCAGAAAAATACAAATGTGTTTGTTGATACAGGCATTCCACAGGGTCGTATTTGGTAGTTAGTAGCAGCCAAGTAGCTTATTGAATTAGAGTTAACATAGTTAGGGGAGATGGAGGGATGGAAAGAGGGATGGAGGTGCGGGAGAATGAAGAGACTCCATATGGGAATGATCGCTGGGGTTTTCCCCCTAAGCTTAGATAAAGATCACTATAAAAGTTCAACAGCAGTGAAAGAGAGAGTGAGAGAGAGAGAGAGGGGGAGAGAGAGAAAGGGGGGCTTGTCAAGATTGTTCTAGCAATCAAACAAATACAGCACGAATAGGCTGTTGCATTGAAATGCTGTTATTACACAGTTATGTAACACTGGACAGTGAACCTGGTCCTGGTGGGTTGCCAGACTCACACTGCCCTGCCCTGGCAGTGTGAGTACCCAGGCAGAATACATCAAAGTGAGGATGGAGTGGGACAGGTGCCTGGGGCATGGTGCCTGGGTCCTACTGGTCTCAATCAGGGATATGAATAGATCTACAATGAGTCAGATAGAATGGAAGGCAGGGAGGGATTATTCCACTGCTATATTCCACAGGAGTGACGTTGTCCTTCCCTGACGATTGTCACTGATTGTCACTGGCCTTGACGACAGCCTTATTGTACATGGAAAACCCTGTTCTAGGGGGCTGTAGCTCTGTCACTATCATTATGGATTTCCATCACGGCATCCATATAGGGACAGCCATTATCAGAGTGTACTGTCCAACAGACAGGCTGCTACTGAACACTGCTATAGTCTGTCCTATAGCATCCACTTTGTACCAGCGCGTGTTTGTGTGGGCTTTCCCTAGCACTGGGGGCTTTCCCTACACGTGGACTACTGTCTAGCTACAGCTGCAGTTTATCTAGCTATGTAGACACAAATAGGTTTGCAGAACTACAGAGAAATGGCTTTTGCATTTAGAATATCAAATGCATGGACTACATTGTACATAGTCTTTGGCAAATCCCACAGAACCCTAATTGCAGACTGTGTGTGTGTGTGTGTGTGTGTGTGTGTGTCTGCGTACTGTGTATGTAGTAAGGGTGCAAACAGACCCACACTGGCAGTGGGTGTGCCTATAAGTCTCTGTGGTGTGTCTATAAGTCTCTGTGGTGTGCCTATAAGTCTCTGTGGAGTGCCTATAAGTCTCTGTGGTATGTCTATAAGTCTCTGTGGTGTGCCTATAAGACTCTGTGGTGTGCCTATAAGTCTCTGTGGTGTGCCTATAAGACTCTGTGGTGTGCCTAGAAGTCTCTGTGGTGTGCCTATAAGACTCTGTGGTGTTTGTATGGTGACTGGTGACAGCAGCAGACTCACTAAGGCTCCAGCCACCTGACTAACTACAGAGGCCTGGAAGGTGCAGGGATTAAATGACAGCAAGGACAGGCAAGGGTACCCCTCCCCCCCCCCCCCCCACACATACACACACTGGTGTCACTGCTCAGCAACACTGACATTTCCACCCACAGCCAACACACCCTTCTGATGTACTAGCATAGGTGTGGCACAGGAGGCTGCTCAGGGGAGGACGGCTCATAACGGAATGGCATGGAACACCTGGAAACCATCCGTTTGATGTATTTGATACCATTCCACTGATTCTGCTCCAGTCATTACCAGGAGATGTGTGTGACAGAAGTACTGGACACATACTGTATTATATATCAGCATTATATGCACAAGCAGCATTCAACTTCTCACTTATCATTCATTCAGTCGTTCATTCATTCAGCGCACACTGACAGAAATGTCATCCTCTGTCTCTTCCTCGATCCCTCCATCCCTAAAGCATACATTACATACAGTCCCATTGACTTTTTCCACATTTTGTTAGGTTACAGCCTTGTTCTATAATAGATTAAATATACAGTGGGGCAAAAAAGTATGAAAAAGTGTAATTTTCATCATAGCTACACTTCAACTATGACAGACAAAATTAGAAAAAAAATCCAGAAAATCACATTGTAGGATTCTTAATGAATTTATTTGCAAATTAAGGTGGAAAATAAGTATTTGGTCACCTACAAACAAGTAAGATTTCTGGCTCTCACAGACCTGTAACTTCTTCTTTAAGAGGCTCCTCTGTCCTCCACTCGTTACCTGTATTAATGGCACCTGTTTGAACTTGTTATCAGTATAAAAGACACCTGTCCACAACCTCAAACAGTCACACTCCAAACTCCACTATGGCCAAGACCAAAGAGCTGTCAAAGGACACCAGAAACAAAATTGTAGACCTGCACCAGGCTGGGAAGACTGAATCTGCAATAGGTAAGCAGCTTGATTTGAAGAAATCAACTGTGGGAGCAATTATTAGGAAATGGAAGACCTACAAGACCACTGATAATCTCCCTCGATCTGGGGCTCCACGCAAGATCTCACCCCATGGGGTCAAAATGACCACAAGAACGGTGAGCAAAAATCCCAGAACCACACGGGGGGACCTAGTGAATGACCTGCAGAGAGCTGGGACCAAAGTAACAAAGCCTACCATCAGTAACACACTACGCCGCCAGGGACTCAAATCCTGCAGTGCCAGACGTGTCCCCCTGCTTAAGCCAGTACATGTCCAGGCCCGTCTGAAGTTTGCTAGAGAGCATTTGGATGATCCAGAAGAAGATTGGGAGAATGTCATATGGTCAGATGAAACCAAAATATAACTTTTTGGTAAAAACTCAACTCGTCGTGTTTAGAGGACAAAGAATGCTGAGTTGCATCCAAAGAACACCATACCTACTGTGAAGCATGGGGGTGGAAACATCATGCTTTGGGGCTGTTTTTCATTGAAGATGAAATGTGGCTGGGTCTTTCAGCATGACAATGATCCCAAACACAGTGGCTTCGTAAGAAGCATTTCAAGGTCCTGGAGTGGCCTAGCCAGTCTCCAGATCTCAACCCCATAGAAAATCTTTGGAGGGAGTTGAAAGTCCGTGTTGCCCAGCAACAGCCACAAAACATCACTGCTCTAGAGGAGATCTGCATGGAGGAATGGGCCAAAATACCAGCAACAGTGTGTGAAAACCTTGTGAAGGCTTACAGAAAACATTTGACCTCTGTCATTGCCAACAAAGGGTATATAACAAAGTATTGAGATAAACTTTTGTTATTGACCAAATACATATTTTCCACCATAATTTGCAAATAAATTCATTAAAAATCCTACAATGTGATTTTCTGGATTTTTTTTCTTCTCATTTTGTCTGTCATAGTTGAAGTGTACCTATGATGAAAATTACAGGCCTCTCTCATCTTTTTAAGTGGGAGAACTTGCACAATTGGTGGCTGACTAAATACTTTTTTGCCCCACTGTATGTGTTTCTCATCAATCTACACACAATACCCCATAATGACAAAGCAAAAACAGACGTTAGACATTTTGCTAAATTATTAAAATAAAACCCTAAATATCACATTTACATAAGTATTGAGACCTTTTACTCAGTACTTTGTTGAAGCACCTTTGACAGCGATTACAGCCTTGAGTCTTCTTGGGTATGATGCTACAAGCTTGGCACACCTGTATTTGGGGAGTGTCTCCCATTCTCCTCTGCAGATCCTCTCAAGCTCTGTCAGGTTGGATGGGGAGCGTCGCTGCACAGCCATTTTCAGGTCTCTCCAAAGATGTTAGATCGGGTTCAAGTCCAGGCTCTGGCTGGGCCACTCAAGAACATTCAGAGACTTGTCCCGAAGCTACTCCTGCATTGTCTTGGCTGTGTGCTTAGGATCATTGTCCTGTTGGAAGGTGAACCTTCACACCAGTCTGAGGTCTTGAGTGCTCTGGAGCAGGTTTTCATCAAGGATCTCTTTGTACTTTGCGCAATTCAACTTTGCCTCGATCCTGACTAGTCTCCAGGTCCCTGCCAAAACAAACATCCCCACAGCATGAGGCTGCCACCACCTCCATAGGGATGGTGCCAGGTTTACTCCAGACGTGACTCTTGGCATTCAGGCCAAAGAGTTCAATCTTGGTTTCATCAGACCAGAGAATCTTGTTTCTCATAGTCTGAGAGTCTTTACGTGCCCTTTGGCAAACTCCAAGCGGGCTGTCATGTGCCTTTTACTAAGGAGTGGCTTCCATCTGGCTACTCAACCATAAAGGCCTGATTGGTGGAGTGCTGTGAAGATGGTTGTCCTTCTGGAAGGTTCTCCCATCTCCACAGAGTAACTCTGGAGCTCTCTGTCAGAGTGACCATTGGGTTCTTGGTCACCCCCCTGACCAAGACCCTTCTCCCCCGATTGCACAGTTTGGCTGGGCGGCCAGCTCTAGGAAGAGTCTTGGTGGTTCCAAACTTCTTCCATTGAATAAGTACCCTTCCCCAGATCTGTGCCTCGACACAATCTTGACTCTGAGCTCTACGGACAATTCCGTTAACCTCATGGCTTGGTTTTTGCTCTGACATGCACTGTCAACGGTGGGACCTTATATAGACAGGTGTGTGCCTTTCCAAATCATGTCCAATCAATTGAATTTACCACAGGTGGACTCCAATCAAGTTGTAGAAACATCTCAAGGATGATGAATGGAAACAGGATACACCTGAGCTCAATTTCGAGTCTCAAATCAAATGGTCAGTTTTTTTATTTGTAATACATTCGCACACAAAAAATGTTACCTGTTATCGCTTTGTCGTTATCGGGTATTGTGTGTAGATTGCTGAGGATTTTTTAAATGTACTGTATTCCATTTTAGAATTAGGCTGTAACGTATCAAAATGGGGAAAAAGTCAAAGGGTCTGAATACTTTCCGACCTGCGGCCTCTATGACACCGTGTCAGGACAAAGTTGTATTGCTGCATCTCCATGACCCTGTTCTCATGATCAGCCTTTCATACCCCTTTTATCACAAACCCTCGTATATGGTCTGCACTGCAGCCATTGCTATTTCCAATTCATGCAAAGAATGTGACTTTCATATGTCCCCCTTGCCCTGTTTCTGAGCAGAGGAACATGTCCATCTACAGTAATAAAAACTCCACGGACTAATCTGTTTTCTTCTTCTGATCTTAATGTATGTAATCTTACCTGCAGCGACCAGGACAAGCAGGGAGAGCAAGCAGGACACAGAGACCAGTAGAGGCTTCATTTTGGCTGCCAGGGGCCTCCCCCTTCTACCAGCAGTTATATATACCCCTCTGGAGAAAGGTCAAAGGGCGTGCCAAGGAAGGAGGGGCCTGGTAATGTCACAGGCAGCAACTACACCCACGTCAGCCATTCTGTGTCTAAGTAGAGAGGCCTGGGTAGCTGGCTGGCTAATGGGTAACATAATGTCACACAGCAGCAACTGCATTCACGTCTGCCATTTTGTGTCAAAGCAGTTGCCCTGGTTCTATAAGGGGAGAGAACAGACAGGGAAAGATGTCAGGAAGTTTCACTGTTCGTATTGGGAGACCCTCTTTTCACGCCACCTCGACACTGAAATGACTTTTTCGTAGCAGGTTAGAACTTTATATCTATATTTTATTTCACCTTTATTTAACCAGGTAGGCAAGTTGAGAACAAGTTCTCATTTACAATTGCGACCTGGCAACTTACACTGATGGTTAGGATAATTAACGTAGCAGGTTAGGAAACTGAGGTCAAGGTTTGGAAAAGGGTTAGGGAAAAGTGGTGTGAAAAGAGTGTATCCCGTTCGTATTGGTCACTAGTCACCATAGGGACGGTTTCACGGACCCCAATTAAGAGCCTCCTGCTGGACTAAAAAGCTGACTCAACAGAGAATCTGAAAGTCATTTTTGCTCCAGGAGTAGGGTTAATCTAGGTTCAGGAAGTAAGGTTAAATAGGTCAGGACGAGACAGAGTCGGATACAGATTCAAAAAACAAAGATACCAACTTCCCCATATAAAAAAACGAGTTATAGTATAGAAAAACGTTTCCATTTGAGATTTGATTAGCTGTTCTTACAGAGGCAATACTGCTGAGTCTGTGCACTTCTATTTTGATTCGAAAGTACAACAGACTGAACATAATTGAATTATATAAATAATGTATTTTGGGAAAGGAAAGGGGGATACCTAGTCAGTTGTAAAACTGAAATGGGACATCACTTTTATGGGTTTCTGGTTTAAACTAGCTGCCAGCACCTCGTTAATCTAGCGGAGTTGTAACCTTAAACCCTTTACAAGATTAAATAAGACTAACATCGGGCTGCTGGGATGAAGAATAGGACCAAATCAAAGCAAACTTTAAATGCACTTTGAGTGAAGTTAGGGTTGATCCTATTCTTTGGCTTTGATTCTTGGTTGGGATGGAGATGTGAATCCAACATATAAATTGTTCATTTGTAGACCAACTGGAATTTGTTGACAACCAAACACAATTCAAAATCCCTTTTGCAATACAGTAAATAGGCTATTAACTTGTCGACAGTTTAACAGATGATATGTTGGATTCACGTCTCCAAATAAACCAAACATGTTATTTAGATAATAGGATTAAGGCAGTGGTTCAGATGAAACTATCCAAGCATTAGATATCCTTCAAATCCCTGAGCTGGCAAGATAGAAAAACCTACCTTTGTGCCCTTGAGCAAGGCAGTTAACCCTGAACAACAACTGCTCCCCGGGCGCAGATGACGTTGATTTTCCCCACCAATGGTTAAGGTTAGGATGGGGGGAGCCGACACTTGTCCTAGGGGAAACTTCACCAAGCGCTCAAACGCTAGGGGATTCTAGAACTTTAGAGCCACTTAAACAGCACCACCTGGTGGACAATTGTGGAAAATATAAATTTAGAATCGTGACGCATTACTTTAATGAATTTACACTACTTTAAAGGTGCAATGCAGCCGTTTTTATATCAATATCAAATCATTTCTGGGTAACAATTAAGTATCTTACTGTCATTGTTTTTAATTAAAATGTTAAAAAATTAACAAAAATAGCTTTGCGAAGAGCAATTTCTCAAGCAAGAATGTATTTCTTATATATATATATATTTTTACATTTATTTATTGAATATTCGAAACATACAATATACTTGCAGTGAAGCCGCTCAACAACTACATCATACCAGTCACCCAACAGATTCCCTTTCAGAGTGACACACAGGCGCATCCAGGGTCAATGCCCTGGTCAAGGGCACGTTGACAAATCTACCACCAGGCCAAAAAAAAAACAAGATCCCCCCACAGTTCCCCAATAGCTGTCCCTCAACCATTCGAGAGCCCTCCAACAGTCACTAGTCCAAGAAGACAAAATATATATAAAAAATACAATTAATTCCATTCCCCAACTGTATATGTTTGTGTGCATGTCTGGCACTATTACATGTATGTGTGTGACCCGGTCTCTCCAGATCTCCTAACAGTACTATTTCTAGGGTCAATTTTAGATCAATGCTATGCATTTTCAGCCATTCCTGAACCTGAGACCAGAAACAGGCTACCTAGGGGCAATACCAAAATAAACGGTCTATTGATTCTGTATCCTCACAACAAAATCTGCAGAGCTTCGATGACTTATGCCCCAAATATTCAACATTTTGTTGGTGGCAAGAATTCTATATAATAATTTAATCTTGTCTTGAATCTTGTGCTTTATATATCAACTCATACACCCTGTTCCATGGAATCGGTACATCAAAAATCTCTTCCCAGCTATTTTGCAATCTGTATGGCACAGTCGTCAACATCCTGTTCCTCAAATGAAACTGGTAACTTTCCTATTTATGCTATTTTTATTCCTCCGCCAGTTTTGATCCTTTATATTGGACAGACAGACCAGTTCCCTACCTTATCCCGCTGCCACCTGCCTCCTCCATTTTTGGGGTAATGCTGTAATCAATTGGTTGTACTCTTGGATTGAGCAGACCTTCCTGTACAATTCTGATAACTCCACGAAGTACATAACTCTACCATTCCAATTTGCAATATCATTTAAGAACAAAATACCATTTTCTTTCCCATAAATACAGGTATTTTATCAACCAGCACATTTGAGTTCAGCCATAATATGTGTTGTAATATTTGTTCTATCTTTTCAGGGGGATGAAATTGAAATTGTAGCCTTCTCTGTAATGATTGTTTGAAAAAGAGAGATACTTTGAAAAAAGTATCATTTTCAAATAATCAAAAATTAGACATGGCAATCTGCACAAAGGAAAAAAGCATTTTTAAACAATGGATGAGCTTTTCTTAGTAATCTACTTCAGAACCATTTAGGGTTCAAATAAAACTGTTGAATGAGTGAAGCTTATAGAGAGAGGTTTAGTGCTTTTATATTTAATCATCTCAACCCACCCAATTCATGTTCATTATATAGATAGGCACACTTTATTTTGTCTGGTTTAGTGTCCCAGATAAAGCAAAATATTTTTTGCTTATACGATTTAAAAAACGAATCATCAGAAGTAGGCAGCGCCATAAGTAAGTGAATAAACTGAGACATGGTTAAATAGACAGGTTTTTACCTCTCCATGGTTGCAGTATCTTGTCTATTTTTACAAGTTTTCTATTGAAATTCATTGTGGAGATGTCACACCCTGATCTTAGAGAGCTTTGTATGTCTCTATTTTGGTTTGGTCAGGGTGTGATTTGGGGTGGGCATTCTATGTTCCTTTTTCTATGTTTTTGTATTTCTTTGTTTTGGCCGGGTATGGCTCTCAATCAGGGACAGCTGACTATCGTTGTCTCTGATTGGGAACCATACTTAGGTATCTTTTTCCCACCTATGTTTTGTGGGTAGTTGTTTTCTGTTTAGTGTTCTGCACCTGACAGGACTGTTTCGGGTTGCACTTTGTTATTGTTATTTTCAGTGTTCAGTTTAATAAAAGTCATGAACACTTACCATGCTGCGCTTTGGTCCGATTCTTCCTCATCAGATGACGACGACCGTTACAGGAGAGCTTATTTATATATGTTGTGATATGAATACGGAGTATGTGTACTTCACCCTCAGCCCATTTTATAGGTAAACTGCAGGGTAATGTAAAAGTTGTATTTTTTAAAGATCCAATATGTAATATTGTACACTTATCATCATTAGGTTTTAGTTCAAAGTTATCTGGATCTTCAATGAGACATTGCAGGGATCTAGCTTGCGGACTTAATATAAAACTTGAGTCATTGGCATACATGGACACCTTTTTTTAAGCCTTGGATTTCTAATCCTCTGTTATTGGATCTGATTTTAATTTCGATGGCCATAACGTATAGATATGGTGACAGCAGACACCCTTGTTTAACTCCTCTTGACAATTAAAAACTCTCTTGAGAAGTAGCCGTTATTTACTATTTTACACCTAGGGTTGCTTTACATTATGTTTACATTACATTATGCAGTACAGCACCAGCTGTGCCATCAGAGACTCTGGGTTCGCGCCCAGGCTCTGTCGTGACTAGACGCGACCGGGAGGTCCGTGGGGCGACGCACAATTGGCCTAGCGTCGCCCGGGTTAGGGAGGGTTTGGCCGGTAGGAATATCCTTGTCTCATTGCGCACCAGCGACTCCTGTGGCGGGTCGGGCGCAGTGCGTGCTAACCAAGGTTGTCAGGTGCACAGTGTTTCCTCCGACACATTGGTGCGCTGGCTTCCAGGTTGGATGCGCGCTGTGTTAAGAAGCAGTGCGGCTTGGTTGGGTTGTGTATCGGAGGACACATGACTTTCAACCTTCGTCTCTCCCGAGCCCGTACGGGAGTTGTAGCAATGAGACAAGATAGTAGCTACTAAACAATTGGATACCACGAAATTGGGGAGAAAACCGGGTAACATTTTAAAAACTAAACAAAAAAAAGACAATACTGTGCAGCCGTATTCATCGACCTGGCCTGGGCTTTCGACTCTGTCAATCACCACATTCTTATCGGCAGAATCATCAGCCTTGTTTTCTCAAATGACTGCCTCGCCTGGTTCACCAATTACTTCTCAGACAGAGTTCAGTGTGTCAAATCAGAGGGCCTGTTGTCTGGACCTCTGGCCGTCTCTATGGGGGTGCCACAGGGTTCAATTCTCGGTCCGACTCTCTTCTATGTATACATCAATGATGTCGATTTTGCTGCTGGTGATTCTCTGATCCACTTCTAAGCAGACGACACCATTCTGTATACATTTGGCCCTTCTTTGGGCCTTTGTGTTAACTAACCTCCAGACAAGCTTCAATACCATACAACTCTCCTTCCGTGGCCTCCGACTGCTCTTAAATGCAAGTAAAAACTAAATGCATGCTCTTCAACTGATCGCTGCCCGCACCTGCCCGCCCGTCTAGCATCACTACTCTGGACGGTTCTGACTAAGAATATATGGACATCTACAAATATCTAGGTGTCTGGTTAGACTGTAAACTCTCCTTCCAGACTCACATTAAATATCTCCAATCCAAAATTAAATCAAGAATTGGCTTCCTATTTCGCAACAAAGCATCCTTCACTCATGCTGCCAAACATACCCTCATAAAACTGTCTATTCTACCGATCCTCGACTTCGGCAACGTCATTTACAAAATAGCCTCCAACACTATACTCAACAAACTGGATGCAGTCTATCACAGTGCCATCCGTTTTGTCACCAAAGCCCCATATACTACCCACCACTGCGACTTGCATGCTCTCGTTGGCTGGCCCTCGCTTCATATTCGTCACCAAACCCACTGGCTCCAGGTCATCTATAAGTCTTTGCTAGGTAAAGCCCCACCTTATCTCAGCTCACTGGTCACCATGGCAGCACCCACCCGTAGCACACGCTCCAGCAGGTATATTTCACTGGTCACCCCCAAAGCCAATTCCTCCTTTGGCCGCCTTTCCTTCCAGGTCTCTGCTGCCAATCAATCAATCAATCAATCAATCAAATGTATTTATACATCAGCTGATATCAGCTGATATCTCAAAGTGCTGTACAGAAACCCAGCCTAAAACCCCAAACAGCAAGCAATGCAGGTGTAGAAGCATGGTGGCTAGGAAAAACTCTATAGAAAGGCCAAAACCTAGGAAGAAACCTAGAGAGGAACCAGGCTATGAGGGGTGGCCAGTCCTCTTCTGGCTGTGCCGGGTGGAGATTATAACAGAACATGGCCAAGATGTTCAAATGTTCATAAATGACCAGCATGGTCAAATAATAATAATCACAGTAGTTGTTGAGGGTGCAACAGTAAATGAGTAAATGTCAGTTGGCTTTTCATAGACAATCATCGAGAGTATCTCTACCGCTCCTGCTGTCTCTAGAGAGTTGAAAACAGCAGGTCTGGGACAGGTAGCACGTCCGGTGAACAGGTCAGAGTTCCATAGCCGCAGGCAGAACAGTTGAAACTGGAGCAGCAGCACGGCCAGGTGGACTGGGGACAGCAAGGAGTCATCATGCCAGGTAGTCCTGAGGCATGGTCCTAGGGCTCAGATCCTCTGAGAGAGAGAGAGAAAGAAAGAAAGAAAGAAAGAAAGAAAGTAAGAAAGAAAGAAAGAAAGAAAGAGAGAATTAGAGAGAGCATACTTAAATTCACACAGGACATTGGATAAGACAGGAGAAATACTCCAGATATAACAGACTGACCCTAGCCCCCCGACACAAACTACTGCAGCATAAATACTGGAGGCTGAGACAGGAGGGGTCAGGAGACACTGTGGCCCCATCTGATGATATCCCCGGACAGGGCCAAACAGGCAGGATATAACCCCACCCACTTTGCCAAAGCACAGCTCCCACACCACTAGAGGGATATCTTCAACCACCAACTTACCATCCTGAGACTATGCCGAGTATAGCCCACAAAGATCTCCACCACGGCACAACCCAAGGGGGGACGCCAACCCAGACAGGAAGACCACGTCAGGGACTCAACCAACTCAAGTGACGCAACCCTCCTAGGGACGGCATGGAAGAGCACCAGTAAGCCAGTGACTAGGGTTAGAGGCAGAGAATCAGAGTGGAGAGGGGAACCGGCCAGGCAGAGACAGCAAGGGCAGTTCGTTGCTCCAGTGCCTTTCCGTTCACGTTCACACTCCTGGGCCAGACTACACTCAATCATAGGACCTACTGAAGAGATGAGTCTTCAACGAAGACTTAAAGGTTGAGACCGAGTCTGCGTCTCTCACATGGGTAGGCACACCATTCCATAAAAATTGAGCTCTATAGGAGAAAGCCCAGCCTCCAGCTGTTTGCTTAGAAATTCTAGGGACAATTAGGAGGCCTGCGTCTTGTGACCGTAGCGTACGTGTAGGTATGTACGGCAGGACCAAATCGGAAAGGTAGGTAGGAGCAAGCCCATGTAATGCTTTGTAGGTTAGCAGTAAACCCTTGAAATTAGCCCTGAACAGGAAGCCAGTGTAGGGAGGCTAGCACTGGGGTAATATGATATTTTTGGGGGGTTCTAGTCAGGATTTTAGCAGCCATATTTAGCACTAACTGAAGTTTATTTAGTGCTTTATCAGGGTAGCCAGAAAGTAGAGCATTGCAGTAGTCTAACCTAGAAGTGACAAAAGCATGGATTCATTTTTCTGCATCATTTTTGGACAGAACATTTCTGATTCTTGCAATGTTACGTAGATGGAAAAAAGCTATCCTTGAAACAGTCTTGATATGTTCGTCAAAAGAGAGATCAGGGTCCAGAGTAAAGCCGAGGTCCTTCACAGTTTTATTTGAGACGACTGTACAACCATCAAGATTGTCAGATTCAACAGAAGATCTCTTTGTTTCTTGGGACCTAGAACAAGCATCTCTGTTTTGTCCCCGTTTAAAAGTAGAAAGTTTGCAGCCAACCACTTCCTTATATCTGAAACACAGGCTTCTAGGGAGGGAAATTTTGGGGCTTCACCATGTTTCATTGAAATGTACAGCTGTGTGTCATCCGCATAACAGTGAAAGTTAACATTATGTTTTCGAATGACATCCCCAAGAGGTAAAATATATAGTGAAAATAATAGTGGTCCTAAAACGTAACCTTGAGGAACACCGAAATTGACAGTTGATTTGTCAGAGGACAAACCATTCACAGAGACAAACTGATATCTTTCCGACAGATAAGTTCTAAACCAGGCCAGAACTTGTCCGTGTAGACCAATTTGGGTTTCCAATCTCTCCAAAAGACTGTGGTGATCGATGGTATCAAAAGCAGCAGTAAGGTCTAGGAGCACGAGGACAGATGCAGAGCCCCGGTCTGACGCCATCAAAAGGTAACTTACCACCTTCACAAGTGCAGTCTCAGTGCTATGATGGGGTTTAAAACTAGACTGAAGCAATTCATATACATTGTTTGTTTTCAGGAAGGCAGTGAGTTGCTGCGCAACAGCTTTTAATTTTTCTTTTGAGAGGAATGGAAGATTCGATATAGGCCGATTGTTTTTTATATTTTCTGTGTCAAGGTTTGGATTTTTCAAGAGAGGCTTTATTACTGCCACTTTTAGTGAGTTTGGTACACATCTGGTGGATAGAGAGCCTTAGGAGGGCCAAGCACAGGAAGCAGCTCTTTCAGTAGTTTAGTTGGAATAGGGTCCAGTATGCAGATTGAAGGTTTAGAGGTCATGATTATTTTCATCATTGTGTCAAGAGATATAGTACTAAAACATTTGAGTGTCTCCCTTGATCCTAGGTCCTGGTAGAGTTGTGCAGACTCAGGACAACTGAGCTTTGGAGGAATACGCAGATTGAAAGAGGAGTCCGTAATTTGCTTTCTAATGATCACCAATGACTGGAACGAATTGCAAAAATCACTGAAGCTGGAGACTCGTATCTCCCTCACTAACTTTAAGCATCGGCTGTCAGAGCAGCTTACAGATCATTACACCTGTACATAGGCCACCTGTAAATAGCCCATCCAACTACCTCATCCACATATATTTAGTGTTTTCTCCTTTGCACCCCAGTATCTCTACTTGCACATTCATCTTCTGCACATCGATCACTCCAGTGTTTAATTGCTAAATTGTAATTACTTCGAGACTGCGCGCTATTTATTGCCTTACCTCCCTAATCTTACCTCATTTGCACACACTGTATATAGACTTTTCTATTGTGTTATTGACTGTACGTTTGTTAATTCCATGTGGAACTATGTGTTGTTTGTGTCACACTGCTTTGCTTTATCTTGGCCAGGTTGCAGTTATAAATGAGAACTTGTTCTCAACTGGCCTACCTGGTTAAATAAAGGTGGACATTAGACCGGTGGAAATCTGTCCTTTGGTCTAGTGAGTCCAAATTTGAGATTTTTGGTTCCAACCACCGTGTCTTTGTGAGACGCAGCGTAGGTGAACGGATGATCTCCGCATATGTGGTTCCCACCGTGAAGCATGGTGGTGTGATGGTGCTTTCCTGGGGACATGGTCTGATTTAGAATACAGGCACACTTAACCAGCATGGCTACCACAGCATTATGCAGCGATACACCATCCCATCTGGTTTGTGCTTAGTGGGACTATCATTTGTTTTTCAACAGGACAATGACCCAACACACCTCCAGGCAGGGTATGGGTTCATTTACCAGGGAGAGTGATGCATCAGATGACATAGCCTCCATAATCACCCGACCTCACCCCAATTGAGATGGTTTGGGATGAGTTGGACTGCAGTAAAGGAAAATAAGCCAACAAGTGCTCCGCATATGTGGGAACTCCTTCAAGACTGTTGGAAAAGCTTTCCAGGTGAAGCTGGTTGAGAGAATGCCAAGTGTGCATAGCTGTCAAAGGCAAACAGCGGCTACTTTGAAGAATCTAAAATATATTTTGATTTGTTTAACATTTTTTGGGTTACTACATGATTCCATTGTCTTCCACAACGTAGAAAATAGTAAAAAAATAAGGAAAAACCCTTGAATGAGTAGGTGTCCCAACTTTTGACTGGTAATGTATATAAGGTAAGGAATATCTTTAAAAAAAATGTTTTATTGCACTGGGGCCTTTAAATACTTAAACAAAATTGTAAAAGGTTCAGGGTGGCAACTTAACAAATTGATTGTAATTCAAAAAGGTCAAATAAAAATATAAGCCATGTATGTATGTATTAAAAAACAAAGTACAAATTTTATTGTATTTTTTCTTTACAAAGGCCTGTTTTTCCCAACAAGTTCATTTTTCTTAAACAAAATATAACAGCTTCTCATCGACCTGGACTGACAAAAAAAAAGAAATTAAAAAAATATACAAATGTCTGTAATTAAAAAAATAGGACAAAAGGAGAGATGCAGAGAGCAGGCAGAGAGATGAGAGAAATTAACATATTTGAAGAAAAGGAGAGAAACACAGCTGTTCGGTTTTAAGTCACAGCAAAAAGAGCTTGATCAACATAGTAAAAATCTGCGGCGCCATCGTCGTCCTTGATTCAGGCAGTACAGACCGGGAAGTGCTTCATATCAATAATCTCTAATTGTTGATTATTAAGAGATTCTCTAACAACCAACAATCTCTCAGGACACCAGTGCTGAAATATGATGCACACATCTTCAGCATAAAAAATACTGAACAGAAGAAACAACCAAAAAGATAAATATATCTGATGAGGGCAATGAAGATACTGGCGGTGTCCCAAATGGAACCCTATTCCCTACCTTGTGCACTCTTTATACCAGGGCCCTGGTAAACAGTAGTTCACTATTTAGGGTGCCATTTGGGACATAACGCAGTAGTCAGTAAGTATAGCTACTATTCTAACCAGATTTGAAGTTCCCCCTACAACAGACAATAAGATGTTTCTGCTCTCTTGCCAACTCCTAATGGAATTGTCATGCGTTTTGGCTTGACAATGACAACAGAGTTAGGCAAGAGCACAAACAGATCTGGGACTAGGCTAAATGGACATAATATTGTAACCAGTTATGAAGTTGAATCACAAAATGAATTAGCTTCGTCACCCCAAATGTCCCACTGGAGCCAAGTTCTCACACAGGAAGAGCTTCCTGTAGACCGTGGCTACGTCGACAATGGAACCCTATATGCTAAATAGTGCACTACTTTTGGCCAGTGCCTCATGTAGCGAATAGGGTGCCGTTTCATACGTAGACGATGACTAAGGAAATCCCAGAAAAATATAACATTTAAGACAAAAAACGAACACAGCATCAATTGGCAATAGAGCATGGAGGGATGAAACAAGAAAAAACTAAATAAATGGAATGTTTTTACAGCATCATTTCAGATTCAGCATTCCTAGAAACTCCTGTTCTCCCTGATCACGAGATCTATACAGGAAAACTCATGGCCCTAGTTGTAGCCTTAAACATGGTTCAGGAAAAACTCCTGACCCGTAGCATCATATCAACATATCATAGGAAGTGGGTGAGACTCCAGGCTTCCAGAGAAATAACAGGGATTCCAGTCCCGTTCCCAAAACAAACTGACAACATGGAGGGGTACGAGGGGAAAGGGACTGGGGCAAATGTCTAGTTCAGTGCTTGTGTAGGAGTTGAGCGCTACCCGTTGGCTTAGGATATGCCAACGGGGGGGTTTCAAAATCGAATGGTAAAAGTTGGGGGTCTCAGAGGGCATACGATCCCTGTTAGCACCATCAGAGAAAAACACTAGTCTTCAATGCATGTAGTTACATGTGTGTTATGACTGTACACGTTGACAAAGACGGGTTGGCTGAGCATTTCACAAACATTATGCACACGCATCGATGAGGCCGTGTGGTATTATGATTCTGAGCGGTCAGATAGCATGCAACAATGCCTGGAAGCTGCCTTGTGGGGAATCGTAGGTGGCTCGTTTCAGCTTGTTACTGATAACATGTCTTGTTTTGAGGTGTTTTGACTATGGCTCAAATTCACTAGCTAGCTAGCTAGCTAACCAACAACTGTAAGAATGTATTTGAGAGAAGTGTATTTGTGTTTTCAATAAACATTGAGACAAAATATAATTTACATGTCAACAATTTTAGCCAATTTTAGTCTGTTTTGCCCCATAGTTGCACATGCATTGGTTTTGTTGCTAGACAACCAACCCGTCTGTCTATACTGTATGCATGTTATGTTCTCTTGTTGGGAGGTGCATAGATTCATATTGGGTGAAGGGGTGATGTTTTTAAAAACACTTTGGCCTAATATTCAACACTACCCCACCTATAAAACTAATTTACTGGAGCTTGGAATTGCATAAATACCTAAAAACATTTAGTGCATAGTCACTGAAATAAACAAAAATCAACAAGAGACCTAATTGGAAACTATCCTCTTCTTGGTAAACCCGACACTTAGGAAAACTTTTGATAGAAAAGATGGAAAACAACTTTGAAAGGTGAAGAGATGGTCCACTGCTTGCTTCTATGGAACCCTAATAGAGCTAGTGACACAGCTTATTCTGTAACTTTCATTCAATCATGTGATTGATGGGATCCAGCTAAGTACCAGCTGTGTTGTATTCTGCCAGAGACAAACTATCGCTGTCTATTGTCTTAAAGACTTTCCAGACAGGAAGCGATCGGGCGGAGCAAGGTTGCCAAATTAGAGCAGATACCCATTTTCTCCGCCTCGGCTGAGCAGCCTTCACGAGCAACGCCGATCGCTCCGCCTGAAAAGAATCCCGCTGCAGCTGTGTCTGGAAAGCCCTTTACGATAGACTGCCATATTGAGCTAACTTCTTCATCTGTGATTTAAAAGCACACGATCTGACCAGAGCTTATCATACCTACTGGCTGACTCCATAGTCATTATAATGCCAAAGACAGGTTCAAAAAAACAAACATTTATATCAAAAAGTAGTCAGGCGTCTGGAGGGAATCTTTGTGATCGTCTTCTACAGTGGGTGGGAATCGCTAACGTGTGTGTGTTCCATTTGTTGGTCACTGGTTTATGATTGAATTTGGATTTTAGTAGAACAAATGTCATTGTTTCGCTCTACCAATCAGATGCTGTCTGATTGTGTTTGTATTGGTGTGTGTGTGGCAGCGAACAGTTCATCAAGCAGTCCTCTCCCTTGATTTCAAACTGTCTGGAGAGAACACGTTGTGTGTATATACAGTATGTATTGATGTGTGTGTGTATATATATGTATAGGTGTGTGTGTGGTAGCTAACAGTTAATTGAGCAGCCTTGGCTCATGCTGTCTGAAACTGTATAGAGAACACGGTATGTGTATCTCTGTGTTAGTTCATGGAGCAGTCCTCCTCTCCCTCACTGTCGGAGGCCGTATCAGAGCCGGTGGTATCCATGGAGACGTGGGCAGGGCTGACGATGACTGCTCGTCTCCTCTCCTCCTCAGCACTGCCCCTCCTCTCCTGGGCACGTTCGATGTGCTGGATGGCCTGGAAGGCAGAGGTCATAGAGAATTCTAAGGTTAGAGGTCATGGTTCAGTGACGCTATATGTAATGGGGTTATCTATACACCTCACACTCAAACATACGCTCTCTGTCTATCTCAAACACACACAGTACTATAGCACTACAGACATCATAGAGAGCACAAGGACACATACTGAACTTCACTATAGAAACCCTACAGAGCACAAGGACACACTCTCCCTCACCTGTACGATGGTATCCAGGTTCTGCCGGGACGTTGACACTGTGCTGGTGTTGGAGGCGGGGCTCATGGTAACCACGGTGACGTGGTGCGGGGTCAGCGTGGGGGCGGGGACGATGACCGTGGGGTGGTGAGTGGGGGCTGGGGACCGCACCTAAAGGAGGAGAAGAGATGGTGAGAATAAGAAGAGTTTGAGAAATGAGAAGAGAGAAAAGGTGAAAAATTAGGAGTAAGAGGGTACAAGGAGAGGAAGGGAAATAAAACATTCACATTCCTTAAATTCAAAAACGGTTTGCGTTTCCCCATCTGTGGATTGTGTGTCTCTCTCTCCGTCTGTGTCTCTGTACCTGTGACCCGCCTCTGTCCTCCACCTGTAACCCGTGTGACTCTGTACCTGTGGGCTATGTGCTGCGTGTCTGTCCCTCTCTGCGCTGGTCTCTGCATGGAGCTGCTGTAGCCTCAGTAAGGTCTGGGTCTGGATGTGAGCCTGCTCCTCCTGGACCTGCTGGGTGATCACCTTCAGCCTCTCTGGGTGCAGCACCATGTCCAGAGAACGCACCTGGATGGACAAAGACACGGGGGAGAAGGGTGATCAGTCTTTATGTCTATGTTCCTCTTCACTCTACCTTCCCTCTTTTCATTCTCAGTGCCTCATAAGATCCTTCTTCTCCATCACTGGTTCACCTCTCCTCAGTCTCACCACCTCTTAGTTCAACCTTCTCTCCATCCCTTCTTCTAACTCCCCCCTCTGGCTAGGGACAGCAGGATGAGCAGTCTCTCCCACATCTCCCCGCCCACCACCCTTCTCTCTCACCTGTTCCTCCAGTATCATCCTCGCAGAGCGCTCCTTGTCCAACTGTTGTCTGAGCTCCAACATCTCTCTCCTCAGCTCCTCGGCTTTCTCCTCCTCCAGAATGTCTGGGGAGCCGATCCCTTCATCCTTCTCCTCCGCCCCACGCCTCCTCTTTGGGGAGGAACCACTGAACTCCTGCAGGAGGAGAGGAGACCGGGTGAGAGGGAGCATTTCGACTAGTTATGGCCATGCCATGAACAGTTAATAGTTTGCGGATGTATACTGTACACACAAATGTAATGGATCACTTTACACGTGCATGTACTTTTGTACATATTAAAAAAGTCACAAGCTACAATATGTTTATTCATTTCTATGGCTAGACTTGGCTATATGAAGGTAATATGAATGTCTACCTGTATGAAGCGTTTGAGCTGGTTGTTCTGCTGCAGTAGCTGGGTCTTCTCTTGCTCCAGAGCAAAGATGTAGTCTGACGTCTGCTGTAGGATGGCAGCCTGAATAGACAGGAATAATATCAGAAAGTTAGGTCAGATTCAATACTCTCAGAAACAGTTTCCTTGAATCCTCCATGGGTGGTATGGACTAGAGGTCGACCAATTATGATTTTTCAACGCCGATACAGATTATTGGAGGACCAAAAAAAGCTGATACTGAGATAATGACAATTACAACAATACTGAATGAACACTTATTTTAACTTAATATAATACATCAATAAAATCAATTCAGTCTCAAATAAATAATGAAACATGTTCAATTTGGTGTAAATAATGCAAAAACAAAGTGTTGGAGAAGAAAGTAAAAGTGCAATATGTGCTATGTAAGAAAGCTAACGTTTCAGTTCCTTGCTCAGAACATATGAAAGCTGGTGGTTCCTTTTAACATGAGTCTTCAATATTCCCAAGTAAGAAGTCTTAGGTTGTAGTTATTATAGGAATTATAGGACTATTTCCCTCTATACCATTTGTATTTCATATACCTTTGACTATTGGATGTTCTTATAGCCACTTTAGTATTGCCAGTGTAACAGTATAGCTTCCGTCCCTCTAGTTAGCGTGTGCTAACTAGCTAGCCATTCCACTTCGGTTACACCAGCCTCATCTTGGGAGTTAATAGGCTTGAAGTCATAAACAGCGCAGTGCTTGACGCACAGCGAATAGCTGCTGGCAAATGCAGGAAAGTGCTGTTTGAATGAATGAATGCTTCTGCCTACCACCGCTCAGTCAGACTGCTCTATCAAATCATAGACTTAATTATAATATAATAAACACACAGAAATACGAGCCTTGGGTCAATAATATGGTCAAATCCGGAAAAATCATTTCATTATTCTTTCAGTGAAATACGGAACCGTTCCGTATTTTATCGAATGGGTGGCATCCCAAAGTCTAAATATTGCTGTTACATTGTACAACCTTCAATGTTATGTCATAATTATGTACAATTCTGGCAAATTAATTACGGTCTTTGTTAGTAAGAAATGGTCTTCACACAGTTCGCAATGAGCCAGGCGGCCCAAACTGCTGCATATACCCTGACTCTGCTTGCATAGAACGCAAGAGAAGTGACACAATTTCCCTAGTTAAATGAAATTCATGTTAGCAGGCAATATTACCTAAATATGCAGGTTTAAAAATATATACTTGTGTATTGATTTTAAGAAAGGCATTGATGTTTATGTTTAGGTACATTGGTGCAACGACAGTGCTTTTTTCACGAATGAGCTTGTTATATCATCACCCATTCAGCGAAGTAGGCTGTGATTCGATGATAAATTAACAGGCACCGAATCGATTATATGCAACGCAGGACAAGCTAGATAAACTAGTAATCGGTGTCCAAAAACGCGGATTATCGATTGTTATGAAAACTTGAAATCGGCCAACCTCTAGTATGGATACAAACACAGTTAGATTATGGTCCCGCTCTCCTACCTTGCTGAGTTTCTCGCCGTCTGTGTGTGGCAGGAGTGTTTTCAGCGACTGGAACCCTGCGTTGATGCTCTGCATGCGGCGCCGCTCGTTACTATTGGCGATCTCCCGGCGGATACGCCTCTCCTGGTCCTGAGCAGTCTCCGGGCTGAGCGGGATGTTGGCCAGACTGAAGGGAGAGATGATGGGATAGAAGGAGAGATGGCGAGAAGGACAGAGGGAAATGGAGACAAAAGTTACATTTTATTCAGATTTATTGTAGTTTAGTCTGCTTTTCACCTCGTGTCTAATTAGAAATGACATGGTTAGAAATTCCTATCATGCCGATGTAGCTTGGTGGAAAACAGTGCACATGCAGGTAGTACGGCGCTATTCCTTCCCACCCCCCTGCAACCACACCCCCCACCTATTTCACTTGGGTTAGTGACTAGGGCTATAAGGTCAGGTCGTGGAGTTTCCCTGAACTCACTCCCCTTCAACCCATTTAATGGTTGCTAACCTACCCTGTTCTGTTTACTCAGCCAGATAATATGTAAACCATATAACCTCCAGAGATAACATCAGTGTACATCAGTGAACGCTCTACAACAGGATTTCCCCAAACTTGGTCCTGCCCACCCCTTGCACATTTTGGTTTTCCCCTTAGCACTACACAGCTGATTCAAATAACCAACTCCTCAAGCTTTGATTATTGGGATCAGCTGTGTACTGCTAGGGTAAAAAACTAAACAGGGCCCAGGACAGAGATTGGGAAACCATGCTCTACAAGGTTCACAAAGAAGTAGACTAACCAGATCTCGGGAAACGTGTCTGACAGCTAGGCTTACAATCATTCACAACGCGACAGACAGTTAACTGTCACACAACATCTTAAGAGGGGGAAATGTAGGCCTGTTGGCAGACCGATTATCTACGCACACAATAGCTATTTGTTTAGTCAACTGAATAGAGTACAGTAAGCAAAACAAATTAGATATGCCTAAATCAATGCCAATAAAAAGTTAAATGGACAACCAAAAACCTAATACTTTTGAGATGGAATGCAAACAAACCATTGACGATGTGAGCCTATAGACTAGTACAGACTAGCCTACTGTTAGAGCGTTGGACTAGTAACCGAAAGGTTGCAAGTTCAATTCCCCGAGCTGACAAGGTACAAATCTGTCGTTCTGCCCCTGAACAGGCAGTTAACCCACTGTTCCTAGGCCGTCATTGAAAATAAGAATTTGTTCTTAACTGACTTGCCTAGTAAAAAATGTTAAAAATAAATAATTACAAATAAAATAAATAAATCTAGATTTGAACGCTGCCTTCATTCATAAACTCTGTTTCTGCTTCAAAAGATTCTAGAAGCGTGTTTAGCTATAAACCCCTGGTTGATCGAGCGCTTCTCACATACATTGGTTGAGTGAGCAGACTTAGTACAACGAAATATTGTAGCTAGCACGTATATATGGTAGCTAACAAGCTTGTTGTCGGCCGACCAACGAAACCGAATGTATACACTTAGTAGCTAGCGAACTAGTAATATGTGCAAATCCTTCGCCAAAATACGTAGCTAGTTCGGTAGCCTGGTGAAATTTGACACCAAGACCACCCCCTTCACATGGAGAACAATGCTTTTTGCCTACCTATTTGAAACACTATTACAGCGTCGACTTCACAAAAACGGGGTCTTTCTACAAAATATGAATAAATAAAATTAAAGTAGTTAAATATAACTTAGTATGGACGAAATTGTGTGATGTTTATTATTTAAATGCTGTTGCGGATGTTGAACACACACCACCGCCATGCTACTAAGCTCGAGAGCTTAGCCAATTTCAGTACGCGACACATAAGCATGGCCGCGCTACCCACGAGCTAGCTGGCTAGCCACGGCAGGCATATTTACTCGCTACACCTCGTAGGTTCCCTACATGTGTGACCCAAAGCCCGTAAAAACGCACATACTGTTAGGTTATGTCACAAAAGTATAACTGCATTATTTTTGTCGACCTGTTGGGGAAGGAACACCGTAGACAACATCTGGAATGCGAGCTAGCGGGTGCTAGCTACACAGCAGCGGGCAGTGTGATTAGTAACCACGTGGTTCGTGTTAGCTGGATACAAAATGTATCGATTTCACGTATTTATTTACATTTTTCGCTACAACTGTAACCACCAACGGCCATTATTAATACCACTAGCCGTTACGATGTTTCGGGACAAATATTTAATGATTGCTTTCGTCCCGCCCTCGGGGTATGCGCTCATATGCGCACAGCTAACAAGAAATCATAGCTTCCTTCAACCAATGTTGTGCCAATATTGTTGTAGCTAGATTGCTAACTACATGCAGGCTACTAGCTAGTTAGTAAGCAGATAACTCACAGTTGCGATCAAAACACACAATACACATCTTATCGGAAGCGTGATTATGCAATACGCACCTACAAAGCCCTCCAATAACATCCTTCTCCGATTTCTTGAATTGTTGTAAAGCCTTCTCCGTAGGCATCATGAAGTATTCCATGCTTTAGCTACCAAGCTACTTAACGTTAGATGTCTTCAGCTGTAACCCCTTGAGCCTGCTCTGTGTTTTGGAGGCTATTTCCTTGCCGTAAAAATACACTCCTGTACTATGTTCGATTGCACATAGCTAAGTATTGCGTAGAATTGTTGGAGGTTGTAGCTAAAAGTCTAGCTAAGCTAACTGTGTGTGGCTCCAGCTGATGCGGATTTCCCTGCGTGCGTGTGGCGCCTCCGCCTACTACTACGTGTGTGTTTGCAGCTGATCTCTGTGTCTCGAGGCGGGAAACAGCTGGTCGGAATCAAGGAGAGCACGGGAGCTTTTTCTCTCTGTGCAGAGCAGACCAGACTACGCACAAACAAAGAGCTACTTTGAGACAGAAGCAGTAGGGCCTATTGAACAAGGAACGGCCAACTGGTGCTTATAAAAACACTTAAAATACACTAAAGAGAAAATGAAAACAGGAGGCCAGGCCAAGGCAACAAACCAAAGTCAAGTACAATAACAAACAACCCATTTGCCTATATTCTATAAAACAACGATATATTCTATTCTAATTTATTATATTCTTTAAAAACAAAAATAGATGACATGTTGTTATGCCAGTGCCTATCAGGTCAAATACATTTGAAAGTCCTGATGTTATGCCTATACCGTAATAAAAACCTTATTACCAAGTAGCATTATGATAGCCATGGTAAATTATCGAAATGGATTGTAGCCTATGTAACAGCTCCCCTATTCTTATTCAGGTTAAAGCTATATATCCAGTATAGCCCAATAGCTTATAGTAAGTCGGCTATTGGTCTAGTATGGCATAAGACTAGGGGAGTAACACGTTGTGTGATAGCCTATCTGGGAATGTTGCAGTAGTTTGATGAGTATAGGCGTATAGACGAATGAGTATAGGCGTATAGGCTATAACTATGCGATATGGGACAACGGAATATGGTCCACAATCTTCACATTTCTGTTTTTGTTAATTAAGATGTTTCATTTTATAAGAAAACATCCTATAGCTCTTCCATGCACCCTTTGACCAGTAGATGGTAGACTAAACCTTCTCATGCAGTTATGGTCATCAAACCAAGGTGCGGGTTTTCGTGATGGCTGTTTCACATCAATTCAGGAAAACAAACGTTTTATTTTTGGTCTTAAATTAAGGTTAGGGTTAGGCATAAGGCTAGCCTATGTAACAGGTTAAGGTTAGGTTTAAGGTTAGGGTTAGGCATAAGGCTAGCCTATGTAACAGGTTAAGGTTAGGTTTAAGGTTAGGGTTAGGCATAAGGCTAGCCTATGTAACAGGTTAAGGTTAGGTTTAAGGTTAGGGTTAGGCATAAGGCTAGCCTATGTAACAGGTTAAGGTTAGGTTTAAGGTTAGGGTTAGGCATAAGGCTAGCCTATGTAACAGGTTAAGGTTAGGTTTAAGGTTAGGGTTAGGCATAAGGCTAGCCTATGTAACAGGTTAAGGTTAGGTTTAAGGTTAGGGTTAGGCATAAGGCTAGCCTATGTAACAGGTTAAGGTTAGGGTTAGGCATAAGGCTAGCCTATGTAACAGGTTAAGGTTAGGTTTAAGGTTAGGGTTAGGCATAAGGCTAGCCTATGTAACAGGTTAAGGTTAGGTTTAAGGTTAGGGTTAGGCATAAGGCTAGTCTATGTAACAGGTTAAGGTTAGGTTTAAGGTTAGGGTTAGGCATAAGGCTAGCCTATGTAACAGGTTAAGGTTAGGTTTAAGGTTAGGTTTAAAGAAATAGGCAGGGTTTAGCCATAATTATGACTTTGTGGCTGTGGAAACTAGTGACGAACCAAAGTGTGCACCCCAAACATAAAAAAATAAAACACTTTATAAGTATCCAGGTATTTCAATAACCTATTATGTCGAATACAAAACATGAGCTGGTGCACACACATATACAATTATTTTATCTAGAGGTGCTGTCTAACGGCGGATGAACTATAAGCTATAAAAAATAAAGTGAGTGCACACTATATATAAACTCCCAGTCATTTATCGGGTAAATCACCAACGTTTTGGCATCACTGTGCCTTCTTCAGGAGAAGAAGTGTGTGTGTGTGTGTGTGTGTGTGTGTGTGTGTGTGTGTGTGTGTGTGTGTGTGTGTGTGTGTGTGTGTGTGTGTGTGTGTGTGTGTGTGTGAGAGAGAGAGAGACAGAGAGACAGAGAGATGAAGAAAGGGAGAAGTCAGCTGTGAAACGGAGAAATAGAGAATATCTGTGAGAGAGATGCATTTGTTTTTTGTTCACTCGAGTATTGTTTTATTTCTTCAGACAGAGAGAGGCTTTTGTGAGTGTAATGTTTTCTGATAGTTTATTTCACTTTTGTTTATTATCTATTCCACTTGCATTGGCAATGTAAACATATGTTTCCCAAGTCAATAAAGCCCTTTGAATTGAATTGAGGGCGAGAAACATGAGAAAGAGAGAGACTTTAAGGAAAGGTTGGAAATGAGCCGAGGACAACCTTCGTGTTCGGGAAGTGATAGGCGGGAACGAGAAGGCAAGGGAGGCATGCGCTGAGCTGGAAGAGGTAGGCTGCTAGGGTCTGTTACGGAACAGAGGAGTGGTGGTGGCTGCGTGGGGGAATAGGGGCTGGACTGGGTCTTGGTCTGTCTACGTACACAGCAGACGACCACGGGGAGGCTGGAACCACACAGTCACGTCTCCTGCTGAGGGGTGTAGCCGGAAAAAAAGAGAAAGAGAGAGAGAGAATAGAAAGACAGAGAGCCACGCACGGCTCAGCTGAGGCAAGCAAACGATTGGAGTAGAAATCGTGAGAGACAACCGCTGGAAGCGAACAGTGGAAGGGAGGAAGGAAAGAGAAAACAGACAGGACCCAAATCTGCCAGCGACCACCACCTCCTCTACATCTCGATGGTTAGCTGCGCACCCACATAGACCGATGACACCCCCCGCCCTCTTCTAAAAAGACAACTAGGGGGGATGACCGCCTACCGAGAAGGCAGTTGACTAGCGTCGTAACTAAGCGATGCACCTTCTTTCCAAGAGCGCAAGCTTGAAGCTATCTTTTATCCTAACATAGGCTATTTGACGAATGTCAGTGTTGACATTATTTCCTAACCGTGTTGTGGTTATTGACAACGAGGCTCGGTTTGTTTTCGAGACTCTGTAAAGCAAAGTTATTTTTCTGCTGGACTTGTTTTTTTTCCAGTGCGTCCTGGATTTCCATACTTGCAGAAAAACAGATGATTATTTTTGCGACAAGCTAGGCCTATTTGTAAAGAAATATAGCAGTAGAACGAACGGACTCCTTTGGGTGGGTTTTTATGTCTTTATTTTCCGTACAGTCTGTTATATATACATTATATTCCATCGACAAAGGTTCGACAAGCGCCTACTAAACTTGTCTCTTGAATAGCCACCCTTCTGTAGCCTATCAACCGTTTGAAACGGATGTGTGCACATCAAGAAGATACTGAGAAGTGACAGTAGAGGAGACATCCAACGAGGAGAGCCAACAAGGATACTTACTATACGTTCGCGTCCAGTGGAGACAAGGCTTTTATAAAAGGTAAACACACACAGGCACTCAGACATCAATGTTCTCCCATGGGAGTCCATGACAGATTCTTACTTTGCATACGTGTCCTTTATTCCCCTATAATAATTTCGCTGTGGTAATGTATGTAAACTACTATATTTATAGACTACGTAGATTTGATAAATTCGACTCCTGTAGGAAATTTGGTTGAAATTGTCTCTGATAAAGGGCACCGACATAAGATGCTCGTGACCGGTTGTCGGTCTAGACTGGATGTCACGGTCCGTTATGTTGTCCGTCTGACATGTCTGGACACCGTATTATTTTGCCTGTGTAGCCTAAATGCCACATTTGATATTATATCCAATATCCCATATTCGTTCCTTTAACATCTCACCACAGGCTGCTTTATCGAGAAAAATGACATGTAGGCTACATATGTGTGACTTGATTGAACGGTCTGTCACAGACTAGATCATATCCAGCCAACCGGAATAGTGCGCAATAGTGTTCTGTTAAAGGTGATAGACCGTTCACGACCTAACCTGCCCTTATTTTCAACAATGGCCTTTCCAAAATGTCTCTCAAATGAGACATTTTGAGTAAGCCTAGTATAGTATAGGCCCTAGTTCCAGAACATTTGATTAGATTGCAGTGAGTTTAGTGGTAGGCCTATATGAGACATTTGGAGTGATAGAGTTTGTAGCCTAAATCCAGTTAAAGTGTACAGAGAGTTTACTTTTTTAACACTAACCAGAAGGAGATAATGAGATTAGCCCTAAAGGTCAGAGTGAAACACTGGGAACGTGTTTGATTGGACCACCAGCCTACTGGGCACCCACTACTTGAATCAAAGTTGTTTCCATGTCATTTCAATGAAATTACGTTGAACCAACGTGGACTAGACGTTGAATGGACGTCTGTGTCCAGTGGGAGTCCTTGTCAACGTACTGATAAGTGTGTGTTATGCCCACACAGAGGTTTCAGGAATCTTACATCTGGTCTATTGTGGGCCAATAATAAAGATGACTGGCCCTTAGTTTGACCACACACACACACACACACACACACACACACACACACACACACACACACACACACACACACACACACACACACACACACACACACACAGTGCAAAAGGAGTCTGAGGGGAGCTAGATACAATATGCAGATACACCCAACATCACCACAGCAGGAAAAGAGAGGGCCTAGTTCCAGGCCTCTCGGAGACAAAGCGGCCCTTAAGAAGCTATGATGCAACGGGACTGTAACAGTCCTGTAACAGACCCACCCCACCACCACCACCACCGCACACACACAGAGAAACAGACCCACCCCCCACCACCACCACCGCACACACACAGAGAAACAGACCCACCCCCCACCACCACCACCGCACACACACAGAGAAAGAGACAGTGGGAAAATAATATCATAATACAATCCAGCAGCGATCACAGAAAGGAGAAAGCTCTCTGGACTGGACCTCACCAGACTGATTACTGGACCTTACCAGACTGACTCTACTGGACCTCACCAGACTGACTCTACTGGACCTCACCAGACTGACTCTACTGGACCTCACCAGACTGACTACTGGACCTCACCAGACTGACTCTACTGGACCTCACCAGACTGACTACTGGACCTCACCAGACTGACTCTACTAGACCTCACCAGACTGATTACTGGACCTCACCAGACTGACTACTGGACCTCACCAGACTGACTCTACTGGACCTCACCAGACTGACTCTACTGGACCTCACCAGACTGACTCTACTGGACCTCACCAGACTGACTCTACTGGACCTCACCAGACTGACTAACTGGACCTCACCAGACTGACTCTACTGGACCTCACCAGACTGACTCTATTGGACCTCACCAGACTGACTCCACTGGATCTCACCAGACTGACTACTGGACCTCAACAGACTGACTACTGGACCTCACCAGACTGACTCTACTGTACCTCACCAGACTGACTCTACTGGACCTCACCAGACTGACTACTGGACCTCACCAGACTGACTCTACTGGACCTCACCAGACTGATTACTGGACCTCACCAGACTGACTCTACTGGACCTCACCAGACTGACTCTACTGTACCTCACCAGACTGACTACTGGACCTCACCAGACTGATTACTGGACCTCACCGGACTGACTCTACTGGACCTCACCAGACTGACTCTACTGGACCTCACCAGACTGACTCTACTGGACCTCACCAGACTGACTCTACTGGACCTCACCAGACTGACTCTACTGTACCTCACCAGACTGACTACTGGACCTCACCAGACTGACTCTACTGGACCTCACTAGACTGACTCTACTGGACCTCACCAGACTGACTCTACTGGACCTCACCAGACTGACTCTACTGTACCTCACCAGACTGACTCTACTGTACCTCACCAGACTGACTCTACTGGACCTCACCAGACTGACTCTACTGGACCTCACCAGACTGACTACTGGACCTCACCAGACTGATTACTGGACCTCACCAGACTGACTCTACTGTACCTCACCAGACTGACTCTACTGGACCTCACCAGACTGACTCTACTGGACCTCACCAGACTGACTCTACTGTACCTCACCAGACTGACTCTACTGGACCTCACCAGACTGACTCTACTGGACCTCACCAGACTGACTACTGGACCTCACCAGACTGACTCTACTGGACCTCACCAGACTGACTACTGGACCTCACCAGACTGACTCTACTGGACCTCACCAGACTGACTACTGGACCTCACCAGACTGACTCTACTGGACCTCACCAGACTGACTACTGGACCTCACCAGACTGACTCTACTGGACCTCACCAGACTGACTACTGGACCTCACCAGACTGACTCTACTGGACCTCACCAGACTGACTACAGGACCTCACCAGACTGATTACTGGACCTCATATTGTGTGAAGTGTGAAAGTCCCATGAGTACACTCATGACTGTTCTTTTTAGAGTCAAGCGGTATACAGATTTTCATACCTTCATACCTTTCCTGTACCTTACTGGGGTATAAGGTATTACCGGCAGTGCACACAAAGGGTGCTATTTCTTTCCAAATGTAAAAAAATAGAAATAAAACTGATCCACGAGGGGATTAGTTGTCTCTGCTGTAACCAAGAAGCTTGGTCTTGTAAGCTAGACACTTAGCTAGCAAGTTAGCAAACCCAATGAATAGCTGGAGCCTGAGCTGGATATCATGTATTTAGCACATCTTAGATAATGAACTTATATTTGTAAGCAGTGGCGTAGCACGCAGCCCCAAACTTTAGGGGCCCGGTATTAAACATGTCAAACTACCCCGGGATACAGGAGATACAGTATGTACAGGATATACAGGATATACAGGATATACAGGATTTACAGTATATACAGGATTTACAGGATATACAGGATTTACAGGATATACAGGATATACAGGATTTACAGGATATACAGGATATACAGGATTTACAGTATATACAGGATATACAGGATTTACAGTATATACAGGATTTACAGGATATACAGGATATACAGGATTTACAGGATATACAGGATATACAGGATTTACAGGATATACAGGATATACAGGATTTACAGGATTTACAGTATATACAGGATTTACAGGATATACAGGATATACAGGATTTACAGTATATACAGGATATACAGGATATACAGGATATACAGTATACCGCCCAAGTCTACAGCTTAGAAACAACAATGTGTTTGAGGGTACGTGTTAGAGCACATGAACATGTGTACGAACGTAGCAACCCCTTGCCAACTACATATACTCCTATACAAGCTATAGCAAAGTCCTGGGGGGAACTGTGTGTGTGATGTAGCAAAGTCCTGGGGGGAACAGTGTGTGATATAGCAAAGTCCTGGGGGGAACAGTGTGTGATGTAGCAAAGTCCTGGGGGGAACAGTGTGTGATATAGCAAAGTCCTGGGGGGAACAGTGTGTGATGTAGCAAAGTCCTGGGGGGAACAGTGTGTGATATAGCAAAGTCCTGGGGGGAACCGTGTGTGTGATATAGCAAAGTCCTGGGGGGAACCGTGTGTGATATAGCAAAGTCCTGGGGGGAACCGTGTGTGTGATATAGCAAAGTCCTGGGGGGAACAGTGTGTGATATAGCAAAGTCCTGGGGGGAACAGTGTGTGATGTAGCAAAGTCCTGGGGGGAACAGTGTGTGATATAGCAAAGTCCTGGGGGGAACAGTGTGTGATATAGCAAAGTCCTGGGGGGAACAGTGTGTGATATAGCAAAGTCCTGGGGAGAACCGTGTGTGTGATATAGCAAAGTCCTGGGGGGAACAGTGTGTGATATAGCAAAGTCCTGGGGGGAACAGTGTGTGATATAGCAAAGTCCTGGGGGGAACAGTGTGTGATATAGCAAAGTCCTGGGGGGAACAGTGTGTGATATAGCAAAGTCCTGGGGAGAACCGTGTGTGTGATATAGCAAAGTCCTGGGGGGAACAGTGTGTGATATAGCAAAGTCCTGGGGGGAACCGTGTGTGTGATATAGCAAAGTCCTGGGGGGAACCGTGTGTGATATAGCAAAGTCCTGGGGGGAACCGTGTGTGTGATATAGCAAAAGGACCCCTTGGAGCTGTGCCGTGCTGTGCTGTGCCCTGTGTTGTTTTTGACTGCCCCTGTTTGTACATGAGAGTTCAACGGGTTTAACTCTAGCTAGTTATGAAAACCTTCCCCACTACTCTACTCCCCATAGCAGCACATACATGCACACACACACACACACACACACACACACACACACACACACACACACACACACACACACACACACACACACACACACACACACACACACACACACACACACACACACACACACACACACACACACACAGTTAGAGTGGGGAAAGCTGGCCTCCCTCTAACTCTAGCTCTAGTCTGGCTGTGTGTGTGTGTGTACTCTAGCTCTAGTCTGGCTGTGAGTGTGTACTCTGGCTCTAGTCTGGCTGTGTGTGTGTACTCTGGCTCTAGTCTGGCTGTGTGTGTGTACTTTGGCTCTAGTCTGGCTGTGTGTGTGTGTACTCTGGCTCTAGTCTGGCTGTGTGTATGTACTCTGGCTCTAGTCTGGCTGTGTGTGTGTACTCTGGCTCTAGTCTGGCTGGGCTCAGACCAGGCATTTTTCTCCTGTTAGACTCTAACCACTAACGACTGCCTCTCTCTGCTCCCCCCAGGAATGTCTTATTCACCTCTCTCTCTCTCTCTCTCTCTCTCTCTCTCTCTCTCTCTCTCTCTCTCTCTCTCTCTCTCTCTCTCTCTCTCTCTCTCTCTCTCTCTCTCTCTCTCTCTCTCTCTCTCTCTCTCTCTCTCTCTCTCTCTCTCTCTCTCTGTTCAGGTCTGGATGGGCCGGGGAATCACGCACACACAGCCTAATGCAGACACACACATGCTGTAGATATACTGTATACACACATATGTATGCATAGATTCAAGACACACATATTAACAAACACTCATGCATGAACGAACAAACACATGTATACTCAGAAGCAGCTGAAGCACAAACACATGCACACACACACACGCACACGCACACGCACACACACACACACACACACACACACACACACACACACACACACACACACACACACACACACACACACACACACACACACACACACAGGAACATCGACACACACACACGGTTTCCCCCAGTATGCATAACACCACCTGTGTGACTCCATACATCTATGAGGGCCCCTGGCCACCCTGACCCCTGAACCCCGACCCCCAACCCACACATCCCTCTCTCATCCCACTTTTCTAAAAAGAAAATAAAACATCCCTCTTTCCTTTATCCTCCACAGAGCAGTGCGTCTGTGTGTTCACTTCCAAAACAAACACAGACGGAATTCCGCATCTCCTCCCTCTTTCCTCCCTCCTCTCTCCTCACCCACCTCTCCACTTCTTTCTCTCCCCACATGTATTCTCCCTCGTCCTTTCTCTCTCCCTCATACTTTCTCTCCCTCCCTTGATCTTGCTGGGCTGTGGCAATCATGACTTTTTGTCAGCCGGTTATTGTCATGTAAAAGACTGACGGTCTCATGTTAATTGACCGTTAATTAACATCAACATGTCTAGCATCTCCAGGCCTCCACACATACAAACCGCTGAGACATCTACATTTACAAAAAGTCTAATAAATCTATTTAATAGACACCATCACAATAAATCTATGATTTATTTTAGGCAGGTCTAAAGAAACATGAAATGACCAGGCTATGTGCCATGACATAGGCTGTAGACTTGTTCATTTAGCCGACAAGATATGCTTATAAGTCCCATGCTATTATTTGATATTATATGATTTTATAGTAAGAAGAATATAATTGAACTTAGCTGAATGAATAGAAAGGATATTTTTCCCATTCTGGAAAGAGAGGGGCATATAAAGTGACTATGTTGAGCGTAAAAGTGATCATTCGAAACAGGTCCTAAATGCTACATTTAGAGTTATTTGGCACCTTTAGTTGTGAATGATACAAACGTTAGAATGTCTTAGGAATGAAAACATATGTAGGCTGCATGATGCAACTATAGGTTAGTTAACTCTACCTACGTGTACATATTACCTCAACTAACTGTAGGTTAGTTAACTCTACCTACGTGTACATATTACCTCAACTAACTGTAGGTTAGTTAACTCTACCTACGTGTACATGTTACCTCAACTAACTGTAGGTTAGTTAACTCTACCTATGTGTACATATTACCTCAACTAACTGTAGGTTAGTTAACTCTACCTACGTGTACATATTACCTCAACTAACTGTAGGTTAGTTAACTCTACCTACGTGTACATATTACCTCAACTAACTGTAGGTTAGTTAACTCTACCTACGTGTACATATTACCTCAACTAACTGTAGGTTAGTTAACTCTACCTACGTGTACATATTACCTCAACTAACTGTAGGTTAGTTAACTCTACCTACGTGTACATGTTACCTCAACTAACTGTAGGTTAGTTAACTCTACCTACGTGTACATATTTTACCTCAACTAACTATAGGTTAGTTAACTCTACCTACGTGTACATATTACCTCAACTAACGATAGGTTAGTTAACTCTACCTACGTGTACATGTTACCTCAACTAACTATAGGTTAGTTAACTCTACCTACGTGTACATATTACCTCAACTAACTGTAGGTTAGTTAACTCTACCTACGTGTACATATTACCTCAACTAACTATAGGTTAGTTAACTCTACCTACGTGTACATATTACCTCAACTAACTATAGGTTAGTTAACTCTACCTACGTGTACATATTACCTCAACTAACTATAGGTTAGTTAACTCTACCTACGTGTACATATTACCTCAACTAACTATAGGTTAGTTAACTCTACCTACGTGTACATGTAACCTCAACTAACTGTAGGTTAGTTAACTCTACCTACGTGTACATATTACCTCAACTAACTATAGGTTAGTTAACTCTACCTACGTGTACATATTACCTCAACTAACTATAGGTTAGTTAACTCTACCTACATGTACATATTTTACCTCAACTAACTGTAGGTTAGTTAACTCTACCTACGTGTACATGTTACCTCAACTAACTATAGGTTAGTTAACTCTACCTACGTGTACATGTTACCTCAACTAACTATAGGTTAGTTAACTCTACCTACGTGTACATGTTACCTCAACTAACTATAGGTTAGTTAACTCTACCTACGTGTACATATTACCTCAACTAACTATAGGTTAGTTAACTCTACCTACGTGTACATATTACCTCAACTAACTATAGGTTAGTTAACTCTACCTACGTGTACATATTACCTCAACTAACTATAGGTTAGTTAACTCTACCTACGTGTACATATTACCTCAACTAACTATAGGTTAGTTAACTCTACCTACGTGTACATGTTACCTCAACTAACTATAGGTTAGTTAACTCTACCTACGTGTACATATTACCTCAACTAACTATAGGTTAGTTAACTCTACCTACGTGTACATATTACCTCAACTAACTGTAGGTTAGTTAACTCTACCTACGTGTACATATTACCTCAACTAACTGTAGGTTAGTTAACTCTACCTACGTGTACATATTACCTCAACTAACTGTAGGTTAGTTAACTCTACCTACGTGTACATATTACCTCAACTAACTGTAGGTTAGTTAACTCTACCTACGTGTACATGTTACCTCAACTAACTATAGGTTAGTTAACTCTACCTACGTGTACATATTACCTCAACTAACTGTAGGTTAGTTAACTCTACCTACGTGTACATGTTACCTCAACTAACTGTAGGTTAGTTAACTCTACCTACGTGTACATATTACCTCAACTAACTGTAGGTTAGTTAACTCTACCTACGTGTACATGTAACCTCAACTAACTGTAGGTTAGTTAACTCTACCTACGTGTACATGTTACCTCAACTAACTATAGGTTAGTTAACTCTACCTACGTGTACATGTTACCTCAACTAACTATAGGTTAGTTAACTCTACCTACGTGTACATATTCCCTCAACTAACTGGTGTCCCCGCACATTGACTCCCCTGTAAATACAGTTGAAGTCAGAAGTTTACATACACGTAGGTTGGAGTCATTAAAACGTGTTTTTCAACCACTCCACAAATTTCTTGTTTTAACAAACTATAGTTTTGTCAAGTCGGTTAGGACATCTACTTTGTGCATAACACAAGTAATTTTTCCAACAATTGTTTACAGACAGATTATTTCACTGTATTACAATTCCAGTGGGTCAGAAGTTTACATACACTAAGTTAACTGTGCCTTTAAACAGCTTGGAAAATTCCAGAAAATTATGTCATGGCTTTAGAAGTTTCTGATCATCCGCATGCACTGGAACAGCAAATGGAGGCTGCTTTCCCACCAGTTCCCTTTTCAATCATGCTGGGTCGGCTACTCCTGTTATTTCACTCCACACACCAACCACTGTTTGAGGAACAGGCATCCTCTCGCTGTGCGGCAGGTGATATTCCACACCAGCTCTGTATGCCATGGGCTCTCCAACCCAGCTCTGTATGCCATGGGCTCTCCAACCCAGCTCTGTATGCCATGGGCTCTCCAACCCAGCTCTGTATGCCATGGGCTCTCCAACCCAGCTCTGTATGCCATGGGCTCTCCAACCCAGCTCTGTATACCATGGGCTCTCCAACCCAGCTCTGTATGCCATGGGCTCTCCAACCCAGCTCTGTATGACATGGGCTCTCCAACCCAGCTCTGTATGTCATGGGCTCTCCAACCCAGCTCTGTATGCCATGGGCTCTCCAACCAAGCTCTGTATGCCATGGGCTCTCCAACCCAGCTCTGTATGCCATGGGCTCTCCAACCCAGCTCTGTATGCCATGGGCTCTCCAACCCAGCTCTGTATGTCATGGGCTCTCCAACCCAGCTCTGTATGCCATGGGCTCTCCAACCCAGCTCTGTATGACATGGGCTCTCCAACCCAGCTCTGTATGTCATGGGCTCTCCAACCCAGCTCTGTATGCCATGGGCTCTCCAACCAAGCTCTGTATGCCATGGGCTCTCCAACCCAGCTCTGTATGCCATGGGCTCTCCAACCCAGCTCTGTATGCCATGGGCTCTCCAACCCAGCTCTGTATGCCATGGGCTCTCCAACCCAGCTCTGTATGCCATGGGCTCTCCAACCCAGCTCTGTATGCCATGGGCTCTCCAACACAGCTCTGTATGCCATGGGCTCTCCAACCCAGCTCTGTATGCCATGGGCTCTCCAACCAAGCTCTGTATGCCATGGGCTCTCCAACCCAGCTCTGTATGCCATGGGCTCTCCAACCCAGCTCTGTATGCCATGGGCTCTCCAACCCAGCTCTGTATACCATGGGCTCTCCAACCCAGCTCTGTATGCCTTGGGCTCTCCAACCCAGCTCCAATCCAACTCTGTATGCCATGGGCTCTCCAACCCAGCTCTGTATGCCATGGGCTCTCCAACCCAGCTCTGTATTCCATGGGCTCTCCAACCCAGCTCCAACCCAGCTCTGTATGCCATGGGCTCTCCAACCCAGCTCTGTATGCCATGGGCTCTCCAACCCAGCTCTGTATGCCATGGGCTCTCCAACCCAGCTCTGTATGTCATGGGCTCTCCAACCCAGCTCTGTATGCCATGGGCTCTCCAACCCAGCTCTGTATGTCATGGGCTCTCCAACCCAGCTCTGTATGTCATGGGCTCTCCAACCCAGCTCTGTATACCATGGGCTCTCCAACCCAGCTCTGTATGCCATGGGCTCTCCAACCCAGCTCTGTATGTCATGGGCTCTCCAACCCAGCTCCAACCCAGCTCTGTATGTCATGGGCTCTCCAACCCAGCTCTGTATGCCATGGGCTCTCCAACCCAGCTCTGTATGCCATGGGCTCTCCAACCCAGCTTTGTATGCCATGGGCTCTAAAACCAGTAAAATCAGTTTTATTCTTTCAGGCTGGGACTCATATGTGTGTATACATAAGCTCTAATATGTGTGTATTCATCAGCTCTAATATGTGTGTATACATCAGCTCTAATATGTGTGTATTCATCAGCTCTAATATGTGTGTATTCATCAGCTCTAATATGTGTGTATTCATCAGCTCTAATATGTGTGTATTCATCAGCTCTAATATGTGTGTATTCATCAGCTCTAATATGTGTGTATTCATCAGCTCTAATATGTGTGTATTCATCAGCTCTAATATGTGTGTATTCATCAGCTCTAATATGTGTGTATTCATCAGCTCTAATATGTGTGTATTCATCAGCTCTAATATGTGTGTATTCATCAGCTCTAATATGCTTATGGTTGTTTTGTACTAATCATCCCCTTAGAAAGTGCTGTCCATTTCATTGTATTTGGCTTTGAAACAACATCTTAGGCTTTTGGACTTTTAAAAACACAATACTGTTTTGATGATGAGTGTTTGATGTGATTTTCCATCGCATTTGCATTTACATCAGAGCAGTTAGAGGGACAACAGAGCCCTGAGTACCAGGCCGTTAGGACCTGATGGCGGTTAGAGGGACAACAGAGCCCTGAGTACCAGGCCGTTAGGACCTGATGGTGGTTAGAGGGACAACAGAGCCCTGAGTACCAGGCCGTTAGGACCTGATGGCTGTTAGCGGGACAACAGAGCCCTGAGTACCAGGCCGTTAGCCCCTGATGGTGGTTAGAGGGACAACAGAGCCCTGAGTACCAGAGCGTTAGGACCTGATGGTAGTTAGCGAGTTGGGTACTACCAACGCATATCCAGAGTGCATAAGAGATTAGCATGACTCAATGGTCACATGGCATTTTACTGCGGTCATGACTCATGACTGTGGTGTATGGTGGTAGTATGACCACCATAACAACCCTACTCTTGTTTCCTGGTTTTTCTTCCTTGGCCTTTGAGGAGTGAGGCTGTTGTGGAGCCTAGAGAGTAGAGACCCTCAAAACTATTTACAGACCCCAAAAACTAGGGAGTGAAAGAAAGAGAGGGAGAGGGAGTGAAGGAAAGAAAGGGAGAGGGAGTGAAAGAAAGAGAGGGAGAGGGAGTGAAATATAGAGAGGGAGAGGGAGTGAAGGAAAGAGAGGGAGAGGGAGTGAAAGAAAGAGGGAGAGGGAGTGAAATATAGAGAGGGAGAGGGAGTGAAGGAAAGAGAGGGAGAGGGAGTGAAGGAAAGAGAGGGAGAGGAAGTGAAAGATAGAGAGGGAGAGGGAGTGAAAGAAAGAGAGGGAGGGGGAGTGAAGGAAAGAGAGGGAAAGGGAGTGAAAGAAAGAGAGGGAGAGGGAGTGAAGGAAAGAGAGGGAGAGGGAGTGAAAGATAGAGAGGGAGAGGGAGTGAAGGAAAGAGAGGGAGAGGGAGTGAAAGATAGAGAGGGAGAGGGAGTGAAAGAAAGAGAGGGAGGGGGAGTGAAGGAAAGAGAGGGAAAGGGAGTGAAAGAAAGAGAGGGAGAGGGAGTGAAGGAAAGAGAGGGAGAGGGAGTGAAAGAAAGAGAGGGAGAGGGAGTGAAGGAAAGAGAGGGAGAGGGAGTGAAGGAAAGAGAGGGAGAGGGAGTGAAAGATAGAGCGGGAGAGGGAGTGAAAGAAAGAGAGGGAGGGGGAGTGAAGGAAAGAGAGGGAAAGGGAGTGAAAGAAAGAGAGGGAGAGGGAGTGAAGGAAAGAGAGGGAGAGGGAGTGAAAGATAGAGAGGGAGAGGGAGTGAAGGAAAGAGAGGGAGAGGGAGTGAAGGAAAGAGAGGGAGAGGGAGTGAAGGAAAGAGAGGGAGAGGGAGTGAAGGAAAGAGAGGGAGAGGGAGTGAAGGAAAGAGAGGGAGAGGGAGTGAAAGAAAGAGCAGGAGAGGGAGTGAAGGAAAGAGAGGGAGAGGGAGTGAAAGAAAGAGAGGGAGAGGGAGTGAAGGAAAGAGAGGGAGAGGGAGTGAAGGAAAGAGAGGGAGAGGGAGTGAAGGAAAGAGAGGGAGCGGGAGTGAAAGATAGAGACGGAGTGAAGGAAAGAGGGAGAGGGAGTGAAATATAGAGAGGGAGAGGGAGTGAAGGAAAGAGAGGGAGAGGGAGTGAAAGAAAGAGGGAGAGGGAGTGAAGGAAAGAGAGGGGGAGGGAGTGAAAGAAAGAGAGGGAGAGGGAGTGAAGGAAAGAGAGGGAGAGGGAGTGAAGGAAAGAGAGGGAGAGGGAGTGAAAGAAAGAGAGGGAGAGGGAGTGAAAGAAAGAGAGGGAGAGGGAATGAAAGATAGAGAGGGAGAGGGAGTGAAGGAAAGAGAGGGAGAGGGAGTGAAGGAAAGAGAGGGAGAGGGAGTGAAAGAAAGAGAGGGAGAGGGAGTGAAGGAAAGAGAGGGAGAGGGAGTGAAGGAAAGAGAGGGAGATCTCTACCCGACCTGTTCTCTCTTCTCTTGTCACCTCTCTTTTCTGCTCCTCCCTCTCCTCACAATCTCTACCCGACCTGTTCTCTCTTCTCTTGTCACCTCTCTTTTCTGCTCCTCCCTCTCCTCACAATCTCTACCCGACCTGTTCTCTCTTCTCTTGTCACCTCTCTTTTCTGCTCCTCCCTCTCCTCACAATCTCTACCTGACCTGTTCTCTCTTCTCTTGTCACCTCTCTTTTCTGCTCCTCCCTCTCCTCACAATCTCTACCTGACCTGTTCTCTCTTCTCTTGTCACCTCTCTTTTCTGCTCCTCCCTCTCCTCACAATCTCTACCTGACCTGTTCTCTCTTCTCTTGTCACCTCTCTTTTCTGCTCCTCCCTCTCCTCACAATCTCTACCCGACCTGTTCTCTCTTCTCTTGTCACCTCTCTTTTCTGCTCCTCCCTCTCCTCACAATCTCTACCTGACCTGTTCTCTCTTCTCTTGTCACCTCTCTTTTCTGCTCCTCCCTCTCCTCACAATCTCTACCTGACCTGTTCTCTCTTCTCTTGTCACCTCTCTTTTCTGCTCCTCCCTCTCCTCACAATCTCTACCTGACCTGTTCTCTCTTCTCTTGTCACCTCTCTTTTCTGCTCCTCCCTCTCCTCACAATCTCTACCTGACCTGTTCTCTCTTCTCTTGTCACCTCTCTTTTCTGCTCCTCCCTCTCCTCACAATCTCTACCTGACCTGTTCTCTCTTCTCTTGTCACCTCTCTTTTCTGCTCCTCCCTCTCCTCACAATCTCTACCTGACCTGTTCTCTCTTCTCTTGTCACCTCTCTTTTCTGCTCCTCCCTCTCCTCACAATCTCTACCCGACCTGTTCTCTCTTCTCTTGTCACCTCTCTTTTCTGCTCCTCCCTCTCCTCACAATCTCTACCCGACCTGTTCTCTCTTCTCTTGTCACCTCTCTTTTCTCTTTATTTATCTTTTCTATTTCTTTCCCTCTCTTCCTACACTGTTCAGGAGTTACAGCAGAGAGAGAGAGAGTAAGTGAGTGAGTGAGTGAGTGGGGGGGAGACAGAGAGAGAGAGAGAGAGGGAGAGAGAGGAGGGGGGGGGAGTGAGTGGGGCAGAGAGCTGGCTCTACTGTACAGCTGGGCCTGGTTATTATTTTCTGT